>NC_054486.1:3277712-3480212 GCF_017639515.1 Carcharodon carcharias | reverse complement strand
TCAAAAGGTTAGCACAATAGTTAAAGTGACCAGCACAACAATGGTCCCTGTGGTTGCAGGGTAAGCAGACAGGGAGAGCTCACAATGTTCACTCTCTCTTGCCTGAGGAAAACTCAACAAGATAAAAAGCAGCAAAAAGGGTTATTTTAATTAAATACCAGTTAGTGCCAGAGATGTACTGTCAGAAATTCCATACTGTCAGGAAACAGCCTGAACAGACACATCTAGAATTTGAATGGCTTAAGCAGCTTTGTTTTGATTGGTGGGCATGGGCATTTAAAACTGTGACCATCCATGAAAATCTTCATGACATAATTCTCCCTGAGGAGTTCTGAAGCTCCTCACCTTTCCCAATAAAAACTCACGTCCAGGAACAGAGAGTAACATGGAGCAGACAGGCAGAAACACTGGCTGATGATTGTGAACTTGTCCACAAACCCTCATCCCAAAGGAAACCCTTAACTCGTCACCACCAACCAACTGAAGATAATAGAATGTGGGAGAGCGATATGAAACTGAGCACCCACGGGAGAGAAGGGACAACTGGAAACACAGGGAGCTCCGCTCAGCTCAGGAAGGATGGTGCTGAGAAGAGAAGTGTGTGTTTTAACCTCCTCCAGGCAGGACACCTCCATACTGATTGTTGGAGGTTACGGGAAAATCACATGGGATTTGTTGGAGCACAGAAACCCTGCACAGAAAGTGAGAGTCAGATGGACAGCGTAGCCGACCAGGATTTGGTTCTGACTTCAGCAACAAATCCCTGCAGATGCAGCACTGTGAGGCGTGGGTGAGTTTAAAACCAATACCTGAGAGGATTTTCTATTGAAAGAGAGAATAGCCACATTCCCCCAGTGTGAGATGAGTAAGCCTATAGTGATACCAGGGGATCCAGGGACCAGCCGAACACCACAGCTGGGAAAGTGCAAGACCTTTCCATCAGTGAGAACAGTAAGTGCCAAGGCGTTGGTAAAGGGTGTTGAAGGAAGGTACATGCCCATCCCCTTATACCGGGTGCACCTGAGGCGCCACCTTGTATCAGGACCGGTGACCATGGGAGTTGTCCCCAGTTTGCCTGTGGATAGGGTCGACCTGCTCCTCAGTGATGACCTGGAGGGGTAAAAGTGAAAGCAGCCACCGTGGTCTCAGAGAAGCTGGCCGAGGTCAGGGAGACAAAACAAAACAGCTGCATGAGAAAGTGCCTGGCATTTTTCCTGGCTGTGTGATAACCTGGTCCACAGCTAGAAAACCTCAGTCAAAGGAGGCTGAGCAGTGCCACAAACAGATGACCTTACTGTTTGGTTATTTGAGACCTTTCCTGGGAGCCCAGAGGACTCTAAGGCAATAATAAGTAGCCTTCCTTAGTTGACCTGTTGTTGCAAAGGTTAGTTCAGGCGCCCAAACTGAAGCTGAGGCCGAGGCAAGCCCCTGAATGCTGCTACACCAGAACGAGGGGCTGATGTCGGAGACCCCCCCCCGCCCCCCCTTTCCCGATTACAGACCTGCAAACCAAGGAGTGGACAGCAGGGGTGGGGTGCTGCCGGAGCACTCCGGAACACCGGTCCAGCATCTTGCTCCGCCTCCAATCATCATAATAAGTCGCCGTTTCCATATAACGTCGCTGGTATGAAAAATGGGCCAAAACTACTTTCCAGCACAGCTGCATCGCGTGTCAGTTCCCTGCCGGCTTTGGGCAGTGTCGGCTGCAGCGACTGTGCACTGAGTCAGTCACGAGGGGACACTGCAAGGTTTTAATTTTCTGGCCTTAAGCTAGGTTGTCACCAGCTGTTGGTACCTGTTTAGTGTCTACACGTTGTGTGTCATTTTACCCCGACACTCGACTCCCGATGTCTCGAGGCAGCAGGTGACAGCTCATAGAATAAAATGGCCTAAAAGCCATGGGCCGACTCAGTACTCACTGCCAGCCTGAAGGGAGAAAAGTCTCAGTCACAGCTCAGACAGAGCAAAGCCAAACAGGGACAAATACGCCCCAAGTAAATGGAGGGAAAAGTTAACTCCCATTATTATTCCTCTGTGTATATAAGAAATGATACTGCAGCTCCACTATTTCTCTTGAAGTAATAACTATGGATATAATATAAAAACTAATAGAATAAAATAGAAACGCAAGAGGAAAGAGAGGGAGGTTAGTTTTAATTTACTTGCTGAAGAGGCTGGAACTTCGGAAGTGTCCCTCGCACAAGCGACTGCTTCTGAAGATGATTTCACTGAGTTGAGCCTAAGTTCACATGGGCAGCCGGAATAGTCAGTGGGTAAAATGGATTCTCCTGCTTTTCTTGGGGCTCTTAAGCAAAAAGTCGAAGAGGGATCGTCTGGCCCCATTGGCGATGGGCTTTGTGGTGGGCAGGAGGGGGGCAGAATTTGGCGTTAAGTCACAGGGTGACCATCCAATGGTGCGAGGTGGAATGCGAATCCCATTGGAGGAGGCATGAACACTGTTTGCATCCTGGTCATGGGATGCAAAGTAAGGCCCAACTGGAATCATACCCCCCCCCCATGCCAGGTTTACTGTTACACCGGCAGGAATCATACCCCCCCCCATGCCAGGTTTACTGTTACACCGGCAGGAATCATGCCCCCCCCCCCCATGCCTGGTTTACTGTTACACCGGCAGGAATCATACCCCCCCCCCCATGCCAGGTTTACTGTTACACCGGCAGGAATCATGCCCCCCCCCCCCCCATGCCAGGTTTACTGTTACACGCCAGCCCTGAACACGCCTGGACAAGTGTGACCTGCCGAAGTCAAGACTCACCGTTAGGCACCTGTTCAGATCGTCAGACATCTGAGGAGAAAAAGATGCTGGAGCCCCACAGCTACCGGACCCTGGAAGGATGTAATAGGGGAGAATGCTGCAAGTGGTGAGGTAGGTGTAAGGGGGGAGGAAGGTATAAGGGAGGGAGTTTGGAGGGGAGTAGTTGTCTGGGCGCAGGAGGGGGTAAGGGTGGAGGAGGGAGTAAGTGGGGAGATGTCCAGGTGAATGTGCATAGGAGGGGAGAGAACATGAGGGTGGGTGTGGCAGGAGGGAATGGTGAGTGTGAGAGGGGGCAGAGGGAGGATGAGAGTTTGTCGGCAGCAGCAGAAGGGACGGTGAGGGTAGTTGCTGGGGTCTCGGAGGCAGACGCGAACCCCGGGGGTGGGAAAAGTGAGATTGGGGAGGTGAATGTGGATGAGGCTGGAGTTCTTTGGGAGGTAGGGGACATGCAGATTCACCTGGACATCCTAGAATAATAAGGGGGTGGAGCAGGTGGAACTGGATAGAAGGCCAGTAATAGGCCAGGACAAAGGAGGGATTGACAAAGATATCATGATCTAAAGGACAAAGGGAGCGTTAATGTTAGTGGTTAGTGCTAAAAAAAGGTGCTGATAGTGGCATAAAGGTAAGAAAGCAGAATGTGATAATAGCAGAACAAGGGTAGCATTGTGTGGAAGAACAACATGGAACAAGTAACAGACAGTCCTGTGGGGGGGTGGGGTGGGGGAGGGGACAGTGGTGGGGTGAGAAAAGAATAGAAAATTGGATAAAAAAGCGGATAAAACTACAGATAAATGAATAAAAGTAAAAAGAAAACAAGTGAATAAAAAAATAAAAATAAATATAGGAAAAAGGGGGTGTGGATGGAGGAGAGAGTTCAAGATCTAAAGTTGTTGAATTCAATATTCAGTCCGGAAGGCTGTAAAGTGCCCAGTCGGAAGATGAGGTGTTGTTCCTCCAGTTTGCGTTGAGCTTCACCGGAACAATGCAGCAAGCCAAGGACAGACATGTGGGCATGAGAGCAGGGTGGAGTGTTAAAATGGCAAGTGACAGAGAGGTTTGGTTCATGTTTGCGGACAGACCGCAGGTGTTCTGCAAAACAGTCACCCAGTCTGCGTTTGGGAGGGCGATGAGGTGTTGAAGGTGTTGGATAAGTGGACTTGGGTGTCCCGGAGGGAACAATCTCTGGGGAATGCCGCCAGGGCGGGAGAAGGGAAGATGTGTTTGGTGGTGGCATCATGCCGGAGTTGGCAGAAATTGCAGAGGATGATCCTTTGAATGCGGAGGCTGGGGCCTCCTGCACCTTCCCACGCAACTGCAGAATGTGCAACACCTGCCCCTTTACCTCCTCCCTTCTCACCGTCCAAGGGCCCAAACACTCCTTTCAGGTGAAGCAGCATTTCACTTGCACTTCCCTCAATTTGGTCTACAGCATCCACTGCTCCCAATGTGGCCTCCTCTACAACAGGGAGTCCAAACACAAGGGCAGAGATGTCAGGGGCCCTGGCAGTAATTTTCAAATCCTCTCTGGCCACAGGTGAGGTGCCAGAGGACTGGAGGACTGCTAACATTGTCCCATTGTTAAAAAAGGGAGAAAGGGATAGGCCAGGAAATTACAGGTCAGTCAATCTAACCTCAGTGGCGGGGAAGTTACCAGGAAGATTTCTGAGGGACTGAATATATCTGCACTTGGAGAGACACGGATTAATCAGGGATAGTCAGCATGGATTTATTAAGGGAAGGTCGTGTTTGACAAATTTGATCGAATTTTTTGAGGAGGTAACCAGGAGTGTTGATGAGGGTAATGCATTTGATGTGGTCCACATGGACTTTAGCAAGGCTTTTGATAAGGTCCCTCATGGTAGACTGGTCAAGAAAGTAAGAGCCCATGGGATCCAAGGCAAAGTGGCACGTTGGATCCAAAATTGGCTGAGAGGCAGGAAGCAGAGGGTGATGGTAGAGGGATGTTTCTGTGACTGGAAGTCTGTTTCCATTGGGGTTCTGCAGGGCTCGGTGCTGGGGCCCTTGCTGTTTGTGGTATACATAAATGATTTGGACTAAAATGTAGGGGGTTTGATCATGAAGTTTGATGATGACACGAAAATTGGTAAGGTGGTAAACAATGAGGAGGATAGCCATAAACTGCAGGAGGATGTCAATGGGCTGTTCAGGTGTGCAGAGCAGTGGCAAATGGAATTCAATCCGGAAAAGTATGAGGTAATGCACTTGGGAGGGCTAACAAGGCAAGGGATTATACTATGAATGGTAGGACCCTGGAAAGTACTGAAGATCAGAGGGACCTAGGTGAGCATATCCACATATCCCTGAAGGTAGCAGGGCAGGTAGCTAAGGTGGTTAAGAAGGTATATTAGATACTTGCCTTTATTAACCAAGGCATAGAGTACAAGAGCAGGGAGGTTATGCTGGAACTGTATAAAACACTGGTTAGGCCACAACTGGAGTACTGCGTGCAGTTCTGGTCACCACGTTATAGGAAGGATGTGATTGCACTGGAGAGGGTGCAGAGGAGATTTACCAGGATGCTGCCTGGGCTGGAGGGTCTGAGCTATGAGGAAAGATTGGATAGGCTGGGGTTGTTTTCCTTGGAGCAACAAAGGTTGAGAGGGGACCTGACAGAGGTGGATAAGATTATAAGGAGCACAGACAGGGTGGATTGGGAGACATTTTTTTCCATTAGTAAAGGGGTCAATAACCAGGGGGCACAGATTTAAGGTAAGAAGTAGAAGGCTAAGAGGGGAGTTGAGGAGAAATGTTTTCAGCCAGAGGGTGGTGGGAGTCTGGAACTCACTGAATGAAAGGGTGGGTGAGTCAGAAACTCTTGTAACATTTAAGAAGTATTTAGATATTCACTTGCGTTGCCACAGCCTCCAGGGCTATGGGCCAAGCACTGGAAACTGGGATTAGTGTAGTCAGATCGTTGTTGACAGGCATGGACACAATGGGTCAAATGGCCTCCTTCTGTGCTGTAGACTTCTATGAGCCTATGAGAGGCGTGTGTCTCTGCGCTGGTGGAGGGTGTGGGTATGTAAACTTCCAGGCAGCTTATTGCCAACTCTTCAATGGAGGAGGTGTCATCTTGGCTGGAGGTGAGGATGTGGATGGATCTGAGGGACTGGCTGGCTGAGGGTATTGGTAACTTAGTGGGGTTGTCCCTTGAGGTGTGAGATCTCTGTGGGTGTGTGATGGGTTTGCAAGTGTGTGAGTTGAGAGCGATGAGCTGGTTGACTTACCCTGCTGGCGCAGATGAGATCATTCATCCTCTTCCTGCATTGGATGGCTGACCTCCTCTGTGCTCCAGTGGAGCTGACCGCTGCTGCTACTGCCTCCCAGGCCAGATTGGTGACTCTGGTGGACCTCCTGTGGCCAGAGCAGAGGTAGAGGACATTGGGTGACTTTCCACTGCGCCCCAGAGAGGCGTCACTAAACTTGGGAGCTGCCTGGAGCTTTCAGGGCTGTCACCTGGAGCAGTCCTGGTCTGTAGACATGAAGTAGGCAGCGCTCTGGTGTCCTTTAAATATGGTGCCCGGAGCGAGGAAGCTCTGAGGTCACAGTGGGGCGGGGAAACCTGAACCCATTCACCACCGGTCCGGTGTGTTTCCCATCAATGCATTATTAATGAGGTGGGATGCGCCGGGTAGGGGATGATATGATGTGAAAACCTGCCATTGTGGCCAGTGGGTAAAATATCTTTCTTCACGCCCGCTACTGCCCTTAGTGGAAATTTGGGACGATTCTGCCCTGAGAACTCCACAGTTGGACTACAAGGTTTAGTCAGTCATCCTGCTTTAGTCAAGTGTTTAGGATCTGTGAAAAGATTGTTGCTTGAGCTGTATCATAATCAACCAGTCTCCTGTTCTCAGCAATGAATTCATGTTTCATAGTTTCTAAAATCAATTCAATTGCTAAAATCTCCATGCCCGAGAACCTGCTGTACATGTAACTCGGGGAATAAAAAACAATCAAACCTTCAAAACCACCTGATAGCAAGACAGCGAAACAAAAACAAACATAGCCTCCTTCTTTCGTAGAGAAAGTGAAAAGGGGAAAAATAGTCCTGTCAAACTGAGCAATAATGGAGAGCAGAGTTTCAGTGCTGCAGCTGCCTCAGAGTCCAAACTGACCAGCCAGTGTACATCCGAAACTGTTCCAGCGACAGGTCTGTATCCCTGTGTGGATGTGTGGACAGAAGAAATGTGGAAGAGCAAAAAAGAGACATGTCCTTGGATAGATTCTCAGAATGAACAACTTGTGTGTGACGTGTGTTCAAATATTGGTAACTTATCACTTTTCACATCCAAGGGGTTGAGACTTTTGAATGAATGATGTTTGTACCAAGTGTCAAACAATGCTGGGCATCAAATCAGGTGTAGCTCACAGACTATGGAGCAATACCCAGTTTTATTATTTGGCGTTGCCCCAACCATAGTTTAGAACTTACAGTGGGTGACTTGATGACAGAAGTTAGTGGAGTGAACCATTTCCATTCCTTTACGGACAAATTATACTCTGTGTATAACAGATCGCCTCTCAATTAGCGACAACTGACAGAATGCACTGATGAATTAGAGCAACACATTTCCAAAACAGGCTGCATTATAAGCACCAGATGGGCAGCAAGTTCATTTCGGCTGTGTGCTGGAACTATGAAGCATGAAGCGTTCATTTTGAACTGGCAGTGAAAGATGAAACAAGCCTTGTGCCTGACTGGAAAACCTGAGGGTCTGGTAGAGAATTTCCTTCGTCTGAGCTCTGATAGGTGACATTTTACATGAACTTGGCTGCTCTGAGTGTTTGTAGAAATGAACTACGATTGTGTAAGCAGATATCCTGATCCTTCACAAGCATACTCCTTTTATGTGGACTGAAAGAGCGACCTGGCACAAAAACTCTTGAGACCAAGGTTGGAGTCACACTGGGAAAGTTTGCAACAGTCTCGATAGGGAGCAACATCAGCTGGGTATCAGCACGCATGTTTGTCAGACTACACAGACTCCCACTCCTGACGCATTGGGATCCAACCCCATATGTCACAACCTGGCTGTGATGTCAGCGATCAGCAGAGGACAAGACCAGCCCCACCCTCTCGCAGAAATGTGGAACCGGAACCATGTGGAAACTATTGTGCAGCATCATTGTGGCAAGTAAAGTTTTCTGTAATTCATGTTTTCTAATTCATGGCTTGAATTAAATAATTCAAATGTTGCAGAATGAAATTCTAGCTGCACTAAAGGCTAAAGATACAAAATACCATATGATTCAAGACAAAATGCCTACCACCCAGCGGCACTAATATTTTTCAATTAAAAAGCCGGATTTTACTGATTTTTGAGGACTCAAATCATTAATTCATAGGAGAATTTCCTGAGACTGAGCTCTGATGTATGATATATTACATCACTCGGCTGATCTCAGTATTTGCAGAAACAAACTACAACAATTGTGTACGCAGATAACCTGATCCTTCATACGTAGTCTACTTGGACGTCAGCAAGGCTTTTGATAAGGTCCCACATGGGAGACTGATACCAAAATTAAGAGCCCATGGGATCCAAGGCAATTTGGCAAATTGGATCCAGAATTGACTGAGTGGTAGGAAGCAGAGGGTGATGGTCAAGGGGTGTTTTTGTGACTGGATGCCTGTGTCCAGTGGGGTTCTACAGGGATCGGTGTTGGGTCCCTTGCTGTGTGTGGTATAGATAAACCATTTAGACTTGAATGTAGGTGGGTTGATCAGTAAGTTCGCAGATGATATGAAAATTGGTGGGGTGGTAAACAGTGAGGAGAATAGCCTTAGGTTACAGGAGGATATAGATGGGCTGGTCAGACGGGCTGATCAGTGGCAAATGGAATTTAACCCGGATAAGTATGAGGTGATGCACTTGAGCAGGACAAACAAGGCTCAGGAACACACAATGAATGGTAGGACCCTGGGAAGTACCGAGGATCAGAGGGACATTGATGTGCATATCCACCAGTCCCTTAAGGTATTAGGATCGGTAGATAAGGTGATTAAGAAGGCATATGGGATACTTGCCTTTATTAGCCAAGGCATAGAATATAAGAACAGGGAGATTATGCTGGAACTGTATAAAATACTGGTTAAGGCACAGCTAGAGTATTGCGTGCAGTTCTGGAATCCGCATTATAGGAAGGATATGATTGCACTAGAGAGGGTGCAGAGGAGATTTACCAGGTTGTTTCCTGGGCTGAAGAGTTTTAGTTATGAGGAGAGATTGGATAGACTGGGGTTATTTTCCCTGGAGCGGAGGAGATTGAGGGGGGACATGATTGAGGTGTATAAAATTATGAGGGGCAGAGATAGGGTAGACAGGAAGGAACTTCTCCCCTTGGTGGAGGGATGAATACCCAGGGGGCATAGATTTAAGGTAAGGGGCAGGAGGTTTAGAGGGGATGTGAGGAAGAATTTTTTCACCCAGAGGGTGGTGGGAATCTGGAACTCACTGCCTGAAAGGGTGGGAGAGGCAGAAACCCTCATATCATCTCAGAAGTATTTGGATGTGCACTTGCGATGCCATGGCATACAGGGCTATGGGCCTAGTGCTGGAGAAAGGGGTTAGAATAGTTAGGTACTTGTTTGACTGGCGCAGACTCGATGGGCCGAAGGGCCTTTTCTGTGCTGTAGACCCCTCTGACTCTATGAAACAACGTAATTGTAGATTTAGAGATGATGAGGCCTACACACTTGTTTGGAGCCCTGACACTCGCTACCTTCATTGATATGGCTCTCCGCTTCGCAGGGCTTCCCTTGAGAGCCATATCTGCCAAAATAGTGGCGGGGGAATTAACATAATTCATTGCACAGTATGGGCTGCCTACCGAGGTCCAGTTGGATCAGGGTTCAGATTTCATGTCCCAACTATTGCAGGAAATCATGGGTAACCTGGGTGTGACCCAGCTGAAGTCTTCAGCATGTCACCCACAGTCACAGGGGGTGCTAGAACGATACCACTAGATCCTAAAAATGACCAGTCACCAGTACACTCATGGCCGGGGTGAAGGACTAGATTTTCTGCTGTTTGCTACCAGAGATTAACCCAGTGGGTCCACTGGCTTTACTCTGTTTGAATTGGTTTCTGGGCACTAAGTGAGAGGTCCTCTGAAACTAATCATGGGAGTATTTTTAGAACATGTTAGACCACTTAACCATGTTCCGTTATTAGCTCACTCGAGCCTGTGATGTGGCTCAAGATCACTTAAAAATCTTCCAAACAGCTACAAAAAAACAGAGCATTGCAGAGCCCAAATATTTCAGCCAGGAGACTATTCACGCTAGAGCATCCCCGATGCTGAGATTGTCGTGGGCAGCACGTTCAGTGAAGTGGTCACTGTACAGGCAGAAAGGGGATAGGTAACCACCAGGCAGAGTAGAGGAAGGCAGGTAGTACAGGAGTCCCCTGTGGTTGTCCCCATCTCTAACAGATTTACCGTGTTGGGAGAGACGACTTCTCAAGGGAAAGCAGCAGGAGCCAAGTCCATGGCATAATGGGTGGCTCTACTGCACAAGAGGGGAGGAAGAAGAGCGGCAGGGCTATAGTGATAGGGATTCAATAGTAATGGGAACAGACAGACATCTCTGCGGCCACAAAAGAGACTCCAGGATGGTATTTGCCTCTTTGGTGCCAGGATCAAGGATGTCTCGGAGAGGCTGCAGGGCATTCTGAAGACGGAGAGTGAACAGCCTGTGGTCATGGTACATATTGGTACTGATGACATAGGTAAAAACAGGGATGAGGCCCTACAAGCTGAGTATAGGAAGTTAGGACGTAAATTACAAAGTAGGGCCTCAAAGGTACTAATCTCAGGATTGCTACCAGTGCCACGCGCTAGCGAGAGTAGAAATAACAGGATATATTGGATGAATACGTGGCTGGAGAAATGGTGTAGAGGGGAGGGATTCAGATTGCTGGGACATGGGGACCGGTTCTGGGGAAGGTGGGACCTGTACAAACAGGGAGGGCTGCATCTGGGCAGGACCGGGACCAGTGTCCGCGGGGGGTGGGGGGTGGGGTGGGGGGTATTTGCTAGTGCATTCGGGGAGGGTTTAAACTAGAATGGCAGGGGGGGTGGGAACCTGAGCAGGGAGTCAGAGGAGGGGGAAACAAGGAGATAAATGAAAGACAGAAAAGCAAGAAGCAAAAGGGGAAGGCAGAAAAAAACAAGGGTGAAAAACAAATGGGGTCATAGTGCAAAATAAAGCTAAGGTGACTAACAAGGTTAAAAAGACAAGTCTAAAGGCAACGTATCTTAATGTGCGGAGCGTTCGCAACAAGGTAGATGAATTAACAGCGCAAATAGATATAAACGGTTATGATATAGTTGTAGTTACGGAGACATGGCTGAGGGTGACCAAGGATGGGAACTGAACATCCAGGGGTATTCAATATTTAGGAAGGACAGACAAGTAGGGAAAGGAGGTGGGGCAGCACTGTTAGTAAAGGAGAAAATCAATGCAATAGTGGGGAAGGATATTGGCTCGGAAGATCATGATGTGGAATCTGTTTGGATGGAGATAAGAAACACTAAGGGGCTGAAAACATTGGTGGGGTTTGTCTATAGGCCCCCAAACAGTAATGGAGATGTAAATGAAGACATTAAACAGGAAATTAGAGACGCATGCAATAAGGGTACAACTGTAATCATGGGTGACTTTAATCTACACATAGATTGGACAAACCAAACTAGCAATAATACTGTGGAGGAAGATTTCCTGGATTGTGTACATGATGGTTTTTTAGACCAATACGTTGAGGAACCAACTAGAGAGCAGGTTATCCTAGACTGGGTATTGTGCAATGAGAAAGGATTAATTAACAATCTTGTTGTTTGGGGTCCCTTGGGGAACAGCGACTGTAAAAAGATAGAATTGTACAATAAGATGGAGAGGGAAGAAGCTGAATCCGAAACTAGAGTCCTGAATCTAACTAAAAGGAACTACAAGGGTTTGAGGCGTGAGGTGGCAATGATGGATTGGGGAACCTTACTGAAAGGGTTGATAGTGGATATGCAGTGTCTAATATTTAAGGAATGTATGCATGAATTACAACAATTATTCATTCCTGTCTGGTGCAAAAATAAAGCAGGAAAGGTGGCTCAACCATGGATTACAAAATAAATTAGGGATAGTATTAGGCCCAAAGAGGAGACATATAAAATTGCCAGAAAAAGCAGCAAGTCTGAGGATTGGGAGCAGTTTAGAGTTCAGTAAAAATGGACTAATTTGATCAAGAAGGGGAAATTGGAGTATGAGAGTAAACTTGCAGGGAACATAAAAACTGACTGTAAAAGCTGCTATAAATACGTGAAGAGAAAAAGATTAGCAAAGACAAATATAGGTCCCTTTCAGTCAGAAACGGGGGAAATTACAATGGGGAACAAAGAAATGGCCGAAGAATTGAACGTATATTTTGGACACACATAGTTTCCCAGAAATGTTAGGGAACCAAGGACAGAATTTTCCTGTTGGCGTGTGGGGGTGGGACCCGCACGCTGAGGTGTAAAATGATGCGCAGTGACATCGGGCTAGAGTCCCGCTATTACCACGCGCAATCACGATATTTCACTGGCCAAGCGCACGATGACATCCGATGCGCGCCCACCATTAAAGGCCACGTAAGGCCCTTAAGGCACCAATCGATAGCAGTTTTTTGGGTCAGAACACGGGCACAACGAGCAGGCGGGTAGGACACATTTGTATAAACCTCGTCCGTGGGCAGGATAAGAGGGCTCAGCGAGGTCGTGAGTGTGCTCTGTCAAATATTGTTTTTTCAAAGCTACTTACACTTGCCTATGTGATCTGCAATACTTCAAAACACATTCCAGCTGCTTGGACCGGACTCACAACCTTCAGGTCAGCTCTCAGCAGTGAGAAATCTTTTCCAGGCCTGCAGCTTTCAGGAAGCCTTCCCTTAGCCTGGGAATGGGATTTGATCTGTCCACTGGAGGCAGCTCCACTGTGGAGGAAGGGAGGGCTAGAAGGAGGAGGAGGCCAGGAGTGCACATTCAGCCTCCAGGGGAGCCACCTTTGGGAGGACAGGCGCAGGCACAAGGGGTGCAGGGCCGAGAGGTTGTCCAAGGTGGAAGGGGCTGCAGAAGATGCCACTATCCTACTGTCAGGGTATACAGGCGGCAAAGCAGCTACCTCAATATGTCTGAGGTGCAGTGCTGAAGGAGGCTCCGACTCTCAAGGGAGACAGTCAACACTATCTGTCAGATAATTGGCTCTGAGATCTCCCCTAACTGTGTGGGTGGACACCCCATGCCAGCGGCTCTGAAGGTCACAGCTGCCCTCAATGTCTATGCCTCCGGCTCTTTCCAGGGCTAGATGGGTGATCTTTGTGGTGTCTCCCAATCAGCTGTCCACACTTGTGTCAAGCAGGTTATAGATGCTCTGTTCAGACGGGCATTGAGCTTCATCCACTTCCGCTGGGACCAGGCAAGTCAGACACAGCGAGCCAGAGGCTTCTTGGCCATTGCTGGCTTCCCCCGTGTCCAGGGTGCTATAGACTGTACACATGTGGCCATCAAGGCATCAGCAGGTGAGCCCGGTGCCTTCGTCAACAGGAAGGGCTTCCACTCCATGAACGTGCAGATAGTGTGTGACCACAGGATGCTGATTCTACAAGTCCTTGCAAGGTACCCAGGCAGCTCCCACGACACCTACATCCTCAGACACTCCCAGGTGCCGGGGCTCTTCAGTGCTCCAGCCCGGCTGGATGGATGGCTGCTGGGTGACAAGGGCTATCCCCTCAGAAGGTGGCTCATGATGCCTCTCCGCTGAGCAGCGGCACAATAGGAGCCAGGGCTCCACAAGCGTGGAGGGGCAGTGGTGGGGCGGGGTGGGGGGTGGTGGGGGGGTGCGGGGGTAGGGGGGTGGTGGGGGCGGTGGGGGAGTGGCCGTGGTGCACAGTTTATGCATGTGCACATAAGAGCTGCTTCAAACTCCCTGAGGCACGGAGCTGCTTCAGGGGGATTTAAGCACTTTTTAAAAAAAAAATAAAGACTATAAAGATTTAATGAAACATGTCCCCTCTTGTGACTGTGTCACATGGGATGAGGCATGTTTTTGATGTCAAAATAAAGTTTTTATTTAACGTGTATTAGCTTCAGGAAACTTCATCCCGCTCATGGTAAAGGCCGCTTGGCCTTTTCGCCTGCCTGACTCCCTTTAGGTTGGACGGGCAGCGTAAATTTCAAGTTAATTAGCTCATTAAGGGCCTTAACAGGCCTTTCAATTATTGGCAGGAGCACAGCCGACTCCAGCGTGTACCCGCCGAACGAAATATCGAGCAGGTGTGCGATGATGTCAGGACGCACGCCTGCACTCCGAACATGAAATTCTGGCCAAGGTGTAAGTATGAAAAGAGATTGGCAGCCACGACATAAAAAGGGGCCCAGAAGTCTTCCATAGGCATATAAGTCGAAAAAGGATGGTTAAAGGAGGAGTAGGGCTGATTGGGGACCAATAAGGGGATTTATACATGGAGACAGGGAGCATAGCTGAGGTATTAAATAAATACTTTGCACCTTACTTTACCAAGGAAAACGATGCTACCCAGGCCGCAGTGAAAGAGGTGGAAAATCGGTCACTAGAAGGGTTTGAAATGAATAAGGAGGAGATGTTGGATAGACTGTCTGTACTTAAAGTTGATTGGACACCAGGACTGGATCAGATGCATCCAAGGATACTGATGGAAGTGAGGATGGAAATTGGAGAGACACTGGCCATAATCTTTCAGTTTTCCGTAGACTCAGGGGTGGTGCCAGAGGACTGGAAAATGACAAATGTTACACCCTTGTTCGAAAAAGGGTGTTCAGATAAGCCCAGCAACTATAGACCAGTCAGTTTTTAATTTCAGTGGTTGGGAAACTTTGAGAAACAATAATTTGGGACAAAATCCATAGGCCTGACTTTCACCTTGGGTGGGCACTCACGATTGGTGGGGCCGGGAGAGGCTGGGAAATGGTCTGCCAATCGCGATGGGAACCCGCCCACGATTTCTCATTGGCTGGCGCTGAAAAGCTCAGCACTGCCAGGGTGGGGGTGGGGGTGGGGGCAGGAAGATGACATCACCGCGGGCGTGGGTGAGCGCTGTGAGAGAACCCCCCCAGAGGCAGGGAGCTGCCCCAGGGAGCTGCAGACCTACAAATGATGCAGCAAAGGTTTAAAAAGCTGCAAACAAATGTCCATCCATCACATTAAAGCACCTGAAAATATATCTCCTTAAAAATGCTGCCCACAGGTATTTTATCTCATTTCCTAATGGAGATTTCAACCCGCCCTTGGATGAGGTATGGTGAAAAATGTAAAGGCCGCCTGGTCAATTTGCCCATCTGCCAACCGCAAGGTTGGATGGGCCACAAAAATTTGGAGACAATTGCGCCTTTAATGGGCTTAATTTCCCTCTTAATTGTTGGCAGACGCGCTTCTGACCTCTGCGGACACCCACTGAGTGAAATATCGCGTGAGTGCACGATGACGTTGGAACACTTGCCCGATGTCATGTCGCGCGATTTGACACCCGATTGGGTTGGGCGAGTGTCAGACACTGGATGTTAAATTCTGCCCATAGTCACATGGACAAATATGGGTTAGTTAAGGGAAGCCAGCATGGACTTCTTAAGGGAAAATCATGTTTCACTAACTTGCTGGAGTATTTTGATGAGATATATGAGAAAGCTGATGAGGGAATGTCGTTGATGTGGCTTACATGAGTTTTCAAAAAGTATTTTGATACAGTACCTCACAACAGACTTGTGAACAAAGTTATTGCTCATCAAATAAAAGAGTAAGTCGCTGTTGTGGGGTGTTGGTTACATCTCAGTAGGTTTGATGAAGCCTTTGTCGTCTTTTGCAGATTAACTGTAAGTATTTATTAACTACTAGAACTATTTACAAATATACAGTAAAGGGTACGAGCTAGGAGCTAGCTCCATGCTTAGGCCTGCACAAGGCTCTGTCCAACCCCACATTGACCCCTATGTGCATGTCATGTGTTCTCTTACATGACTTTGTGAAGGCACTATACCCAGTCTCACATTAACCCTACATGTGCCAGATCCTTATACTACATCTCCCCCAAGAATTTACCCAATATATTTAGTATTATACTTGTTTACTTCATGTCTTACATTCTTATTACTACATTCTCAGTATTACTACATTCTCAATATTACTATATTTTCAGTATTACTACATTATCCCTGTTGCTACATTATCACTATTACTACATTATCACTGCCCATCTCCCCTCTCCAAGTCCTTGTATTCAAAGGTTCAGGTGGCCTAGAGACCTGATAATCCTTCCAGATCTCGTCCACACTCCTGTCAGAGGAGTGGCAGGCTCCATCACTGCTGGTTCTCTCTGATGGTCTTGAGGCTGAGCTGGCGTCTGGCTACATTTTCATCCTTCTCTTCCATTCCTTCATGTTGAACCACACTTGGTCTGTTTGACTGTTGTGTTGATCGGTGGTTGCTGCTGCTCTAACTCGTTTCTTTGGGGTGGATGACCATTGTGCTCATCTGCTTGTCACTCCTTTCACTTTCTCGTCATCGTGTGGGTTGTCTCGATGTCCTCTGTGACTGAAGAAGAGCGTTCCTGTGACTATGCTTGTTCGTTTTGCTTTTGGCAATGGCCGGCAGCTACCGGGTTCCAGCATCGTTTGTATCCTTGGCAAGCTGGCTGGGATTTGCAGTGTATGCTTGGTGGTGGCCATGTTGACCTGCTGTATGGTCATCGGGGCTGGAGGTTGAGGCTCATTGGGCTGCTGGTCACTCTCTTTTACATCCTCCACTGGAGGCAGCATGGTTACCTCCTGGGGGTTTAGCTGGTCTGAACATTGAAGGTTTTTCAGCACCTGTAATGAGAATGGACAAACCTGCTTTGCAAAGAAAGGAGCCAGTCCAGAGGTGAAGTCGCAGTCTGGATACTCTTGTTTGTTTGAGTACTCAGAAACTTGCAGTCCTGTGTGATTAACGACAGTGGCTGTCTTGATATCTTCTGCCATTTTGAGGAGATCCAGTGCTACATGGGCATATCTGCTCAAGAAAGAGAAGGGCTGGTTACAGATGATGTACATCAGCTTGAGGATTTGTTTACCACCATCCCTTAGTGGCTCCAGAATTATGCCTATAACTGGAAGTCAGGTTTCTCTGGGCCCATAGAGCGGTGTCTGTTGTTTGAATCAAGAGGTCTCTCAGCCACCTTTCTTTGCCTGACAGGACTGTTACGCTTGCTCCTGCATCTAATTTAAAGTTTGTTAAATGGCCATTGACTGAAATGTCCACAATCCAAACAGAGAAACCAAGATCTTTGACGTCACCCAAGAAACACGGCTGTGTCTCTTCCTGACTCATAGTCTTGACTTTGTGGGTGATCTTTGAGCCTTCTGTGCATGTCAGAGTTTTTTCCTTGCAGTTTGCTGCAGGGTCCAAACCTGTTGCATTGGACGCGCTGGGCAGGGCTCACAGGACATTGATCTCGCCTGTGGGGACTCCGCTCCACGGCGTTGGCATGGTTGTTCTGCTGCTGGTTCAGGCATTGCTTTCCCTGATTTACAGTGTGCCTGTGTCTTTGTTGCTTAACTAGCTGGACTGGGGGTTGGCCTCTGCACCACAATTTATATTCTCCTGTTAAAATGGTCCTGTGCTGCTCACAGAGCTCTAACTGTCTAACTATCTGGATTGCCTTTTCCAGGGTGAGACCTTCCTTTGCTTGCAGGAAGTCAGAGAGTGCATCATGCCCTACTCATGCCCAACAATAGTTGTTTGGTAGTAGGGAACTTGAGTATTGATCCAAAAAGAGACATGTCTAAGCCTTTTGCTCTGCTCGCATCAGAGCACTCGCAAGAATACCAATACTAGGGGAAAACAGCAATTTGTACTGTTTGTAAAGAAAGTGCTGATTGTTTGGCCAAGTGGCGTTGCCATGCAGAATGCGCCAGTGATGGTGACTGAGAGTTAACTGCCAAGAATTGTATGAAAGTTAAACCGGGCAGCTTGATCTTGATTCGTCAAAGCATTGCCCTGAGGAATGAATCAGTGAATGGCTGTCACTTATTTTGTTTAGCTGAAACAGACGCAATATGTGTACATGTTCTTTCTGTCTGCAAACAGAAAGCCAGATTGTGATGGATAGAACAAGATACTATATAAGCTTTGCACACTTTTGTCAGCATTTATTTACAGAGATGCACATTCCAAACATGCACCTCCTCACCCAACCATCACACTTTCAGTCTGTTTCTGTTTTTAACAACACAACCCACAGTTAATGTCCACCAATTCCATCCAATTCAATTGAATTAATGTACAATTAATAGACCCCCTGACTTCTGCTGTGAATCACATGAAAACAGTGGCCAGTGTGCAGCCTGGATTGTAAAAAAATAAACAAATAGCTCCATCTTACCAATGGTGCCTGTGCTTGGCCATTCAGTAAGAACAATTATCCAGGCACCTCTTCTGGGTTAGTCCCAATAATGACTCTGTTGACCTTTGTGTGCTGGATGCTGTGGCCTAACAGAGTCCTTGTGTCCCGGGTTCCTGCAGTGAAAATGGCAGGAATCATAGTGAAGGTAGATTTTTTTCTCATTCACATGTTGTTAGTATGTTTGGCCATATATGATATGTTGCTCCTGTAATAAGCAGCCCATGGAAAGAAATGGAGAGGTGCAAACACAACAAACAATCCACCCCGCGATATACTGAAACATTGACAGAGGGGAAATGGAAGCCTCAGCCATTGTGCAGCATTGAATTGTTCGATTTTACCAGATTTTGTCAGTTATGAAAGCAGAACACTATTATTTCATGCTGAAGTGCAACTGGCAGTTCTTAAAATGTGATCATGTTTTCGAATAATGAAAGGTAAATGATTAGCAACAGGACAGCACCGTTTGAAATTAAACATGAATTTTCACTTATTGGGAATGCCAAAGAAATTAACTTCCAAGATATTACCTGGAATTTCTCCAAAGTAGTCTTATCCCTATTGGAACTACTGAAAGAGCCCTTATCAAAAGTTTCCATGGCAACAAGAGAAAAGCCAAGTTGCTCATTTAAAAAGATAACGTTCACTGACCAAACTAAAGATAGTGATATTTGTTAAGATTTTTTGGTACTTATTTAATTTTAAGTAAGACAAGTAAACCGTGAAACTTGTTGATATGATTCTACTTCAAGGCACTAACCTTTCAAATTACTGCCTTTCTCCTAAAAAGTGTTTTAGCATTGCCCTGAAAATTGTTTGCTGTAAGTACACACTTGTGAGTCCAAATTCTGTTCAAAAACTAAGCAGGCATTGCTTAACACTTAAATTAAAAAAGCAAAATACTGCGGATGCTGGAAATCTGAAATAAAATCAGAAAGTGCTGGAAAACCTCAGCAGGTCTGTCAGCGTCTGTGGAGAGAGAAACAGAATTAGTGTTTTGAGTCCAAACGGTGCTGTCCTGTTGCTAATCATTTATCTTTCATTACTCGAAAACATGATCACATTTTAAGAACTGCCAGTTGCACTTCAGCATGAAATAATAGTGTTCTGCTTTCATAACTGACAAAATCTGGTAAAAACGAACAATTCAATGCTGCACAATGGCTGAGGCTTCCATTTCCCCTCTGTCAATGTTTCAGTATATTGCGGGGTGGGTTGTTTGTTGTGTTTGCACCTCTCCATTTCTTTCCATGGGCTGCTTATTACAGGAGCAACATATCATATATGGCCAAACATACTAACAACATGTGAATGAGAAAAAAATCTACCTCCTTCCTCTTCCAAAGAAGAGTCATATTGGACTCGAAACGTTAACTCTGTTTCTCTCTCCACAGAAGCTGACAGACCTGCTAAGGTTTTCCAGCACTTTCTGTTTACATGTTGTTTAACTCCTGTTTAAATAGTGGAAATGATTGTTGAACACACTCATTATATTTTATATCTGGAATCTTCAAGATAAATCCCATTAATAATGAGATAGGCCATTGTAGCCCACCATGGTCATTTCCAGCATCTATATACTGACAGCATCCACAAGCAATGCTTTTCATAAACTGAACTCTGAAATTACATTGAGGATTTGCCTATAACATTAAGTATTTCATTAACTTTGAATAAAGAAAACTTGGTAACCCAGGAGGAAAAGACAGTTTGAGCAGTATTCTTATTTCCCAGTTTTTACTGTTTTTCACTTTAGAAAGGGAAACTGGAACCTGAGTTCAATTGTGAGTTGCTTGTAGTTAGCTTTTATCTACCTTCGTACTATTTTAAGGGGCACAGTTTCAGAATAAGGGGTTGCTGGTTTACAATGGAGATGAGGAAGAATTTTGTCTGTCAGAGGGATATGAACCTTTGGAATTCTTTACCCTAGAAAGCAATTGAACAGGGTCATTGCATATATCGAAGGCTGAGTTAGATTTCTGATCGACAAGGGAGTTAATGGTTATCAGGGACAGGCAGGAAATTGAAATTTAGGTCATGATTTTATTGAATGGCAGAGCATGTTTGAGGGGCTGTATAACCTACTCCTTCCTCTGTTTCTTATGTTCTTATGTACATAAACAAACATTAACTGATCATTTTCAGTTGCATGTGATGCATTATGTGTATTGTTAATTTAAGTGAAAGAAATTTTAAGTACTATTCAGATTAGAATTCATGATCAACCTTTTGATCTCTATCTTCATCTGTAGCTTTAATTATAAACAAACATGAATATTTCATTTCCTTTCCCTTTTAGTTGGTGCATTTGAGAAATGAATTCTTTGCGTGGAGCTAAAAGCCCCTCTGGTGGTGGTCGATGATGCATCAAATATAACCCATAGCACCATACTTCTGATAGCAGATTCATAACAGATTCTGTGTGCAAAGAAGAATCACACTGTTTGCAAATAATAAATAGCACATTGAAGGGGTGTCTCCCTTTGTGTGTTAATTTTAATGAAAAGGTGTTGACAAGCAAATAGATGCACAAAACTGGCATGAAGTCATCCCAGACTTTGTTCATAAATACCTCTTCTCTCAGTCTTTACTCTGTCTGGAATCTATTTGAATAAAAATCATAGGAAAAATTCTAAAGGTTTGTTAAAAGTAAATGAAAAGAATACTGTACCTTTTTTAAAAGGAAGGGGCACATACAAAATAAACAGTGGTCCATAACTCAAAGCCAGAACTGGAGATAGCTTTCAACAGGAAGAATTTTTAGCATTTCCATAGTGACAAACCGGGGAATTGAAAAGGTTTATTGTGCCTCGATGTCTGTGCTGTAAAGATGTCATACAAATACTGCATTTTTCCATATTTAAAAAAAAAATACCAAGGTAAAATTAAAAGATGTTTTCATTTCAATTTAAGGTCATTAAACCATGTTAAATTAATATAAATGAGGAAGATACATGATTTATAAAAATAAAATTGTTCAGGAAAAAGTATAGGAAAGTAAAAATGGTATTGGAATATACAATGCAGATCATACATTGTTGTTATACCTTTAAAGGATATCAGCATGACATCACTAGAAGTGAAATGTGACATGTGATCCAGTCTTAGTCTCACTTTTGCTTTGAGCAGAGAACACACACACAGCTCTGATGCCTTCAAGCTTTATAACTGTATAACTGTTCTCATGTGCCTACTCTTAATAAATGCACTCACAATGTGTTTACACAGTCCCTTGTGAGTGATTGGTGCATCATGTCTTGTACAGTAAATAATCCAAGGTATTATATCATTATAATCACACAACATGGTAATCAGCAGTGGTAAGACAGGTGGCAGCAAGATTAAATACGGATACGACATAGTGAACAGCCTCATGTATGAGAAGGCCCTTAACATTTTGGTCAGACTGCAATGAAGTTGCAGCATCAGACAATGTTGAAATCACAGTGCGGTGAATGTGGAGACACAGTGCCAAGCTAATGCTCAAGTAAAGAGCTGGGAAGCAGACGGATCCCTCGTGATGAGGTTGCAGCACGTAGACTGCCAGTTCCGTGAGTGGGAGAGTGCATCGAGAGGATCAGCACCAGTCAGGAAAGGCGAGTGACAAAGGTGTGGGCTGGATCGATAGTGAGCGAGGGAGAGTCAAACAAAAGAAAAAGGCATAAAAATTTAGCCAGAGAAGATTCTGGTTATAACGGGTGGCTTTGGGAGTTGCTAAACAATAAATTGAATAAAATGCAAAGGTGCCATTACTTCATGGTGCGTTCCTGCCACATCTTGTCTTTGTGGGCGTAGCTTTGGAAAAGTGTGTAAAAGCAGCTACAGTGACACGCACCCCAGGTGGTACAGAAGAAAGAAGGTCAAAGGGATATTGTCAGAATATCCACAAAATTCCTCAGTTTGAATTGGGATGCAGCTGATCTACTGAATTCAGAAAGTTTAAACGACGTACAGAGCCAAGGTTTCTTGATTCAGGTGTGTCAGAACCAGATAAGCAAGCCACAAAAATTCACTTAGCAATTGAGAATGAAGGTCTACACAGGCTGAACATGCCAGGATTAACAGAAGAAGAGCTAAATGATCCCCAAAAGTTATGGACTACATTGGAAGACTGGTTCAGAGTCAAGTCAAACTTCCATGTTCATCGACTAGAGCTCATGTCACTTCGATATAGAACCCATGGACCACTTCATCAGCCAATGCAGATAAAAGGGTACATATTGTGATTTTCTCAAACGCAGATTTAGCAGACAGATTTGTGGAGTTGGTGATTGCATCAACTCCCATGGAAGCATTCCAGAAAGATCTGCTAGACAAGCCCAAAATGTTTAGCATTGAGGAGCTACTCAAGGATGAACATAAGTACAAAGTGATCTTTGCAGATTGACCAAGCTTACAGGTCCAAAGTACAAACCAGATTGATGAAGCACTCATGAGAACACTCAAACCAAGCAAGAGATAGACTTCTGCATGCACCAAGGGAATGCCCAGTTTTCCATCAATTCTGCAAGGGCCAATAGCAGTGGCAATGCAGTAGAGCAAAGGATGTTGTGGCTACAAAGGGCTGTGCACTGATCCAAACAGATCGTACACTGTGGGAACCTTCAAGAAATAAGAATGACCATCGGTATCCTGTTAGAAACATATGCGTGAAGTTATTACCAAAAAATGATGATGATGTGCTTGATGAGACAAAGAGCAGTGAACACATATTTCAAACTGTCAATCTCATGGAAAACATGGACACCATCACACCAGCTGAAGTGTTTGCCAAGATTCAAATTATCTATTCTAAGAAAGTTGGTGACTATTTGTTATTGACCATGATTGACAGAGGGGCAAGTGCCAACATACTACCTTTGCAAATTTTAAAAGACATTTTGGAACACATTGTTATGATCCTTGAGAAGAACCCCAAGTTTTTGGTAAGATTCAGTTCGGGACCAATGACGTTTTGATTAAAGTAAATAAATTTTGAAATTCAAGGCACTTGCCCAGTGAATCAGAAAAATAAAACAATTTACAATATCTGTCTTTTACTCCTAACATTCAGGGTAAATATTAGGCACAAGCAAATTAACAAACCAACTGTGGTCAAATACACAATAAATGGTAGATGCAACCAAGACAGAGTCCATGGATCTCTCAGCAACCCACCCAGAAATCAGGAACACTTTGAGTCAACCAATCTCACTGAAACACTGTGTCTCTCAGGAGGAATTTCAGTCCTCACCCTTGAAGATCTAATCTTGGAATCATCTCCAAAAGTCGCACCAACTTGGATGGCATTAACAATGGCCCACCTCACAGGGTTTCAATCTCACCTCCCAAGATTCCACTCCCCTTGGATTTCCAAGTATGCACTCTAGCACCAACTCACAAGCACAAGGTCAGCTCTTTTGCTGCACCAGGCAGAACACTACTGTTCCAGTGAAATGTGTCATGTGATCCAGTCTTAGTTTCACTTTTGCTTTGAGCAGAGCAGATACACAGCTCCAATGCCTTCAAGCTTTATATCTATGTGTAACTGCTCTCATGTGCCTGGTCTTAATAAATGAACTCACGAAGCGTTTACCCAGTCCCTTATGAGTGATTGGTGCCTTGTGTCTAGTACAGTAAATAAGCCCAAGGTATTATGTCGTTATGAAAGCACACCATTTATAAGGTGAAACCGTTCAATAGATTCCTGATTTCTTGAGGCCTTTATCACCTTAAGATCCAAAAATTCCAGCCCTCACCTGGCTGGTTTCACAACATCTACTCTCCATAAACTTCAGCTTATCCCATTATCCCTATCCTGTCCTTGCTGAGACATATTGGCTCTTGGTCCCTCAAAATACCCAGTTAAAATTCACAGCCTTATCTTTAAGTTAGTTTAAAGCTCCCTCTGTTCCTACCCTAGCTGTATAAAACTTTGAAAACTCTTCATTCCTTACATATCTCCTTGTCCTTGCACCCCACCATTGACAGCTGTGCCTGCAGTGATCTAGGCCCTACACTCTAAAAGTTTGCCCCCCTCAAACCTTTGTGGCTCTTCACTCTCATTCCTTAGAACCCATCCCTGATCAGGCCTTGCTAATTTATCCTTCATCGGTTTGATGATTGTGAAGGAGCTTGTGGGTAAATCAGAATCTTATTCATATTCATGATGTCATTGTATCTCTCGCAATTGGAATGTTAAATATTTTTAGGAACATTGGGGACAGGAGCAGAAGTAGGCCATTTGGCCCATTAAACCTTCTCTGCCAAACAACTAGATCATGGCTGATCATCTACCTCAACACCACTTTCCTGCACTGTCCCCATATCCCTTGATCATTGGTCTCTAGAAACCTATCGATTTCTGTCTTGAACATGCTCAATAACTGAGCTTCCACAGCCCTCGAAGGTAGGGAATTCCAAAGATTCACCACCCACTGAGTAAAGAAATTCCTCCTCATTTCAGTCTGTATTGACCTACCCCTTATTCTGAGACTGTGTTCCTTGGTTTTAGAGCCCTCCCCCAGCCAGGGGAAACATCCTTTCCGCATTTATCCTGCCCCTTAAGAATTTTGTAAGTTTCAATAAGACCCTCTCATTATTCTAAACTCTAGAGAACACAGGCCCGGTCAGCTCAACATCTCCTCATAGGGCAGTCTCGCCATCCCAGGATTCAGTCTGGTGAACCGCCGCTGCACTCTCTCTATGGCAAATATATTGTTCCTTAGGCAAGGGGACCAAAACTGTACACAATACTCTAGGTGTGATCTCACCAAGGTTCTATGCTATTGAAGCAAGACATCTCTACTCCTGTGCTCAAATCCTCTTGCAATAAAGGTGATCACACCATTTACTTCCTAATTGTTTGCTGCACCTGCATGTTAGCTTTCAGTGACTGATGAACAAGGACACCCAGCTCCCTTTGGACATCATCACTTCCCAACCTCTCACCATTTAAGAAATACTCCGCACCTCTGTTCCTCCGGACAAAGCGGATAGTCTCACAAATATCCACATTGCATTCCATCTGCCATGTTCTTGCCCATTCACTCAGCCTGTCTGAATCCCCTTGAAACTTCCTTGCAACCTCCTGACAATTTACATTCCCACCTAGTTTTGTGTCATAGGCAAACTTGGAAATATTACATTTAATCCCCACATCCAAATCATTGATATAGATTGTGAACAGCTGGGGCCCGGTATCGAGCTTTGCGGGGCCCCACTTGTCACAGCCTGCCAACATAAGAATGACCCGTTTATTCCTACTCTTTTATTCTGTGCGTTAACCAATTCTCAATCCATGCTAGTATATTTCTCCCTATCCCATATGCTCTAGTTTTGTTTCCTAACCTCCTGTGTGGGATCTTATCGAAAATCTTCTGTAAATTCAAATACACCACATCCACTGATTCTCCCTTATCTATTCTGCTAGTTACATCCTCAGAAAACTCCCAACAGGGTTTGTGAAACAGGATTTCCCTTTCACAAATCCATGTTGACTCTGTCCAATCATATCATTATTTTCCAAGTGTCCACTTGTCACATCCTTTATAATAAGTCCTAGTATTTTCCCTACTACTGATGTCAGACTAACAGGTCTGTAGTTCCCTGTTTTCTCTCTCCCTCCTTTTTTAAATAGTGGGGTTACATTTGCTACCTTCCAATTTGCAGGAACCATTTCAGAGTCTGCAGAACTTTGAAAGATGACCACCAATGCTTTCACTATCTCTACAGCCACCTCTTACAACACTCCGGGATGTGGATCATTGGATCCGAGGATTTATCAAATTTTAGTCCCAGTAATTTCTCCAGAACTTTCTTACTAATGCTAATTTCTTTGAATTCCTCATTCTCACCAGTCCCTTGGATCTCTATTATTTTTGGGAGATTTCTTGTATTTTCCTCTGTGAAGATGGAATCTTCCGGAATCACTGGTTAATCACACCTGCCAGCTGCTCTACAAACACCTGCATCTGAAAGGACTGGGAGACAATCCCATGCTGGTGACATTAATGGTCACTGGTGGCCTAAGCTTGTAAGCTCCTTCCAGAGCTCCACTGGGGACCTGTGCATCATTTCCCAGTCAGTAATGCACAAGTGTATCTGGGAGGTGACAGATGCTCTGTTCAGGGGAGCACAAGATTCTCCCTGGATCCTGAGAGCGAGGCCACCAGACCATTGGATTTTGCAGTAATCATAGGATTTCCACAAGTGCAAGGGGCTATTGACTGCACACATGTGGCCTTGAGAGCTCCCTGGCATCAGCCAGCTGCATTCATCAGCAGGACAAGTTTTCACCCTTTGAATGTTCAGCTAATATATGATCGCATCAGAGAAATCCTGCAAGGTTGTGTGCAGTTCCCAGGGAACGCTCATGCTGCCTATATTCTCAGCCACTCCCAGTGCTTGAACACCTCATTGATTGCAGGGCTGGCTGGTTGGGAACAGGGATATCTCCAGAAGACCTGGCTGGTGATGCCAGTTCACCATCCACAGAGTGCCGCTGGGGAGAGCTACAATGCCGCATGTGCCTCCACCAGGGCCACTGTTGAGCAGATGGTAGGCCTCCTAAAGATGAGGTTTAGATATTTGGACTACTCAGGTGGGGTTTTCTAATACTCACCACCAGGAGTGGCCAGGATAATTATTGTCTACTGTGCCCTGCGCAACCTCACACAACAAATGGGGGATGTCTTTGCCAGGGAGAGACAAGGAGGATCAAGATGTCTCCCCTGACGATGAGGTTGGGTGGATGTCACAGAGGCACAGGACAAGACCATGGCAAGGAAAGGATGTGGCAGACAGGCCCTTGACAATCTAATAACAGATTCCAGGTCAAGTGAGCTGCCAAACCTTATCCTTTCCACTGTTTTTATCATTTTTCGGCAGGCTGGCAGACCTTAGCTCCTGCTCTGGGCCACAGGTTAGAGTTTCCTTTCATTGATCTTGTTTTCTGATGGATGAAATAAATTGCACTATTTCACGTTAGCTCTGCTGCTAGTGTGATCCTTTGCATGTACCAATCTGTGCTGATAGACAAATTGCTTGTGCCAAATGTACGCATCAGTCCCTGCGCACCTTCAGCACCTGTAACGAAACATGACTCTCTCACCTTGGCTCCACAAAGCCCAGACACATGACACGTTGGAGGTAACATATTATCTTATCTCTGCAGGGATGCACTCATGTCACTCTGACACCTGCTTCAAATGGGTTGGGTGGCCTGTGGAGAACCCTTTCAGGTGGACCAGAGACAGGTGCATAGGAAAGAACACCACGACTAGACCCTTTGTCCCCTCTAGATTGCTCCACCATGCACCTTGATCAAGGGTCATTGATTTCCTTCAATACCCCAAAATCCTTTGACAACTTTATCAAATCTACTGATATAATTGATGAGCGTACACAATAACAATGTCTCCACTGTCCTATGGGGTGTTTCATCCCAAGCCGGATTCCTGGACTACCTGCCTGACACTCGTAGACCATCTGGCACTCACCCGTTCACTCTCTGCCTGTATGCTCCTATCCTGTATTGTGACCACCTCCTTAAATTGCTATTCACATAGTTCTATTCACAAAGCTTTGCCACTGAGCCACAGTGACTGCAGCTATTTCTTGAGTTCTGAAACACAGAACTCTTACAGCTGGTGACACCTCTTGCACACATACTCATCTAGGGCACGTGAAGCTTCCATGAGTCACTACATGCCACATGATGTACATTTTTAGGCAGCCAGACTGCCCTGCCATACCTTAAGCTTAATTGCAGACTATTTACTATCAACTGGAGACCAGAAAATAGAAAGTAAAATTATTCACCCTTACTCACCAATCAGCTCTTTCTCCTGTGCCTGTAAGGTCGGTACTTAAGGGTTATGTAAAACTTTTAGGCTTTTCTACAATCCAGCTATTACACACCTTTCCTAAATGAATTAATCTAAGTATTTGCACACACATGCTTACAGTAGAATACTCACCAGCCAATCAACTTACAACCATGCTGTAATATCACTGTTTGTTTCCTTCACTCTGTCTCCAAATTCAGCATGTGCCAATTAAAGCAACTAATGGTGCGCCTCTTCGGCTCCCAGGTAAGTGTAAACCTCGATGCTCAGCCTCAAGTTAGAACCTTATAGGGTTAATTAATGACCTCATAGTGAAGATGCCTCTAGGTAGCATGATCATAATATGATGGAATTTTACATTCAGTTTGAGATAGAGAAGCATGGGTCCAAGACTAGTATTTTAAACTTAAATAAGGGCATGAAAGCACAGCTAGCTAAAGTGAGCTGGCAAATTAGCTTAAGGGATAGGTCAATAGGGATGCAGTGATGGACATTTAAGGGGGTATTTCAGAATACACAAAATACATTCCAACAAGAAAGAGAAGAAAAATTCCAAGGGGAGGACCCACCATCTGTGGTTAACTAAAAAAATTAAACATTAGTACCAAACTTAAAGCAAAAGCACATAATTGCGCAAAAATGGGTAGCTGGTCATAAGATTGGACAGGATATAAAAACAGCAAATAATGACCAAAAGATTGATAAGGAAGGAAAATTTGGAGTATGAGAGAAAGCTTGCTCGAAATATAAAAACCTATTAAAGCCCCATAGATATTTAAAAAAGAAGAGTTAACAAAGTGAGCGCTGGTCCTATAGAAAGTGAGTTTGGGGAATTAATAATGGAAAATAAGGAGATGGCAAATGAATTGGACAATTCCTTTGCATCAGCCTTCACTATAGAAGATATAAGTAATATCCCAGAAATGGAAAGGAAAGAGGAACTCAGGAAAATTACAATCACCAGAGAAGTGGTACTGAGTAAATTGTTGGAACTGCGGGCTAACAAAACCTAACAAAGGACTTCATCCTAGGGTCTAAAAGATTCGGCTAGTGAAATAGTTGATGTGTTGGTTTTAATTTTCCAAAATTCCCCAAATTTGGAGAAGGTTCCATGAGATTGGAAAATAGTGAATGTAACTCCTTTATTCAAAAAGATTGGGAGACAGAAAGTAGGAAACTACAGGCCAGTTAGCTTAATATCTGTCAAAGCGAAAATGTTTGAAGCTATTATTAAAGATGTATAGCAGGGCACTTAGAAAACTTCAGGGTAATCAGGCAGAGTCAACATGGTTTTGTGAAAGGGAAATCATGGTTAACCAATTTGTTGGAGTTCTTTGAAGAAGAAATATATGCTGTGGATGTACTGTACTTAGATTTCCAGAAAGCATTTGATATGGTGCCACATCAAAGGTTAATGGGGAAAATAAAAGTTCATGAAGTAATGGATAACATATTGGCATGGGTAGAAGATTGCCTAGCTAACAGAAAACAGAGAGTAGGCGTAAATGGGTAATTTTCTAGTTGGCAAGATGTAACAAGTGTTTTTTAATTCATTTATAGGATGTGGGCATCGCCAGCTAGGCCAGCCTTTATTGCCCATCCCTAATTGCCCTTGAGAAGATGGTAGTGAACTGCTTCTTGAGCTGCTGCGGTCACTATGGCGTAGGTACACCCACAGTGCTGTTAGTGGGGGGGAGGGGAGGGGGGGGGGGGGAGTTCCAAAGGGATCAGTGCTGGGGCCTCAATTTTTTACAATTTATATAAATGACCTGGATGAAGGGACTGAAGGAATGGTTGCTAAATTTGCGGATGACACAAAGATATGTGGGATAGTAAGATGTCGAGAGGACACAAAGAGGCTACAAAGAGATACAGATAAATTAAGTGAGTGGGCAAAGAGCTGGCAAATGGAGTATAATGTGGGAATGTGTGAAATTGTCCATTTTGGCAGGAAAAATAAAAAAGAAGCATATCATCTAAATGGTAAGAGATTGCAGAGCTGAGATGCAAAGGGATCTGGGTGAACTAGTACATGAGTCACAAAAAGTTAGTATGAGGTACAGCAAATAATTCAGAAAGCTAATAGAATGTTATCATTTCTTGCAAGGGGAATTGAATACAAAAGTAATGAGGTTATGCTTCAATTATACAGGACATTGGTGAGACAACATCTGGAGTATTGCATAGAGCATTAGTCTCTGTATTTAAGGAAGGAAATAAATGTGTGGGAAGCAGTCCAGAGAAGGTTTACCAGGCTAACAGCTGGAATGGGTGGGTTGCCTTATGAGCAAAGGTTGGACAGGTTAGGCTTGTATCTGGTGGAGTTTAGAAGAGTAAGAGTGGGCTTAATTGAAATATATAAGATCCTGAGGGGTCTTGACAAGGTGGAGAGACTGTTTTGTCTTGTGGGAGAATCTAGAACTAAAAATAAGGGGTCACCCATTTAGGACAGAGATGAGGAGAAATTTTTCTCCCAGAGGGTTGTGAGTCTCTGGTACTCTCTTCCTCAAAAGGCAGTGGATGCAGAGCCTTTGAATATTTTTAGGGCAGAGTTGGGTAGATTGTAGATAAGCAAGGGGGTGAAAGGTTATCAGGAGCAGGCGGGAGTGTGGAGTTAAGGTTACAATCAGATCAGCCGTGATCTTATTGAATGGAGGAGCAGGCTCGAGGGGCCGAGTGGCCTCCTCCTGCTCCTAATTGATATGTTTGTACCCTCCCACTCCAGACTGGTTCCATGTAAGTCTGCCAACTCTCCAACTCCCAGGTAAGTGTAGGCCTAGAGCCTCAACCCTGATTTATAACCTCCCTCTCTGGACTGGTTCCACACAGGTCCACTGCCTCTCCGATTCCCAGTTATTCTGGGATTATGTTAGACTCCCAGTTATCCTGAGACTCACCTTTATCAGTTATTCAGTTTAACTGACTGTTTAGCTGTTTCAACATGCTGTTGATGCTCTTGTGTTTGATGTATTTTCTGTGAAAGAAGAAAGTTTATTCCTAAATGCCACACTTAGCGTACATTTATCAGTATGTCAGTTTGATTCTTGAGTTGGACAGTTGTGGATTCAAGCTCCACTGTAGGAGGTGACGACATCATATAGGCTGATACTTTACTATGGTACTGGAAGAATACTCTATCGATGGAGCTTTTGGACAAGATGTTGGCCGGGATTTTCCATGCCCGCTGGCTTCGGGCGTGTTTGGTGAGTGGACAATATGGCAAGAAGGCCAAAAATCAGCTTCACGACGTCGACTCTGCCGGCTGATGGTGGGCCGCAATCCCCACCATCGGATGTTGGGAACTTCATTGTAATAAATTGGTATATCATTGTAAGGTAAGCCCGCTGGACCCATCCTCCCACCGCTGGATTGTCAGTGGGAAAACATGCCAAAGTGTTTCAGAACAACAGATATAAGGCATGCAATTGGTGAGCTGCACTTCACTCGGGACTTTGAGGTGTGTTTGCCTCCCTTGCTTCAGGCAGCACTCACAGTCACCAGCGCCAGGATTCACAGACAGTGCCACATCACTTTTAGGGGGGCTCAGGGGCAGGTCTCTACCTACCAGATCAACCATAAGGTAAGGGGTGGCTTTTCAACGGCTGCAGGGCTCGGGCTTGCTTGGGGAAGGGGGAGAAGTGGCCTCAGGCAAGGACAGAGGCTGCAGGACGAGGGCTGTACTGGGGAAGGGGGGGTATCCCAGGGTGTGTGTGGGGGGCACAGGTTGATCTGTGCAAGTGGCCTCAAGTTGGTGAGGGCTGAGAAGGCAGTCTCCAGAGGAGATGATGCCAGATGGAGGTGTGAGGGTGTGTGTGAGAGAGTGAGTGGTGATGTCCCTTGAGCTGGCAGTGAGTGAGATGCCAGTGAATGTGTGATGGGCTTGTGAGTGTGTGAGTTTAAAGTGATGAGATGGTTGTCTTACCCTGGCAGCATGGATGAGATCATTCATCCTCTTTCTGCACTGGATGGTTGACCTCTCCTGTGCAGCATTGGCACTGACCACCACTGCCCTGCCTCCCAAGCTGGAGCGGTGATGTAGCTGCCCCTCTTGTGGCCAGAGCAGGGGTAGAGGACATCACAGCAGCCTCCACAGTGTCCAAAAGGCACTCGAGGGCTGCAGGTCTTCTTGCCTTTCGAGGTCATGTCTTCTTTGCTGCAGCCCTGGGCTGGAAGCACTGAGCGCGGCTGCACTTTAAATATAGCGCCCGGGCATGATGAAGCGGCGAGGTGACGGTGTGGTGGGTGAATGAGAGCCCGCCTGCTATGGAAATGGCGTGTTTCCCAGGAATGTATAAGTAACGTGGCAGGTTTGGGACGATACGGAGTGAAAACCTGTCATTGCAGCCGTTACGTATTTTATATAAATACATATTTAAATTCACAAAGCTATTCTAGATTTAGGTGTCATTTTACCCGCCCACTACCACACTTAGTGCAAATCTGGAACGATTCTGCCCATTAAATTATCACCCTGTCAGGTGCATGTGAAAGAGTTCATGACAAATATTTATTTGAAGAATAATGGGGTTTCTCCCAATGCACTGGTCAATATTGACCCTTCAAACAATAACACAAAATATTACGTAATAATTTTTCTCATTGGTCATTTTTGAGATCTAGCTAAGAACAGATCAGCTCTTAAAGTTGTTCATACAACAACAGTAAGATCAAAAATATTTCATTAGGTAAAAAGCATTATAAAATACCAAAAGATGATGAAAAGCACTAAAAAAATGCAAGTTAATTCTTTCTCTCTTTCTTAAAATGTCCTGAAAGGGACTGTTAGATAGTACATTAAGTAAATCCAGACCTGATCAAGGACAGCAAAAATGGTTAAAATTATCCTTAACATCTGACCTCAGGCTAATTTTATAGCTTTTCTTGATTCCAGTTTGCATTTCAAATCTATCTGATATTTTGTTTATGTGCTCTCTGTGGAGGCCAAGTTTTTATAGGGCCAATATTGGTTTAACCAGAACTTGTTGATTTTTTTTCTTTCTTATGGCTGTTTCCACTTCTGCTATAATGTGATGTCCCTCACACATTCCATAGAACTTACTCTTCAAACCCACTCAGTCCTGTTTAAATGCTGAAACTGTGCAGGCTTTACTGCATAAATCTATGGATTCACAAATCATCACATTTCTAAAACAAAATCAAAGTTATGGTAATCTATAAATTTATATAAATACATACTTAAATTCACATAGCTGTTCTAGATTTAGATGAAATGTTTAATCTCAGAATAATAAATGTCAATAATACTAACTAATTTGCATTTCTTGATCTTAGGGAACAACATGTAAAGACTGCAGGGATGTGAAGTAAACAGATAAATGCTAAAATAACTCAAATTGTGCTTCAGGATATTGGATAGAACAATGAGTTAATGGAATGTGCTTTTGCATTTGAGACTTAGGTACAAATCCAGCTTGAACAATGGGAAGGAAGTTCCTCTTTCAAGTGGCTCAAAGAATCTTATATGAAATGAGCTTATATTGCTTCTAGCCCATTTCTGAGAGGGTATCAGTCCACATTGCAAAGCAACACACACATTTGCCATATGTTTTGCTGTTTTACTCTGTAAAACCATAAGGGTGACTCTCGTAGAAATGGAAAGGATTAGACTGGTGCTGTGCAAGATGCTGTTCTGCCTACAGCTGGGTGGTTATGCGTGTTGTTGAGTCTGTGCAGGGGGAAGCTGAACTTGGACTTTGAGTAATCGATGCTGGTTACTGGTTAATTCCACCTAATCTGTCAAAGTGCTCCATTTCTCAGCACTAAAATTCCTCACCGTGACAAGGAGAAAGATTGGTCAAAATAGGAAGAAAAAGTAGTTGAATTTGGTTTTAAGCTTCACATTATCTTTCTCCACAGCAACAGAATAGTTTTGCAAAGAGACATTTTTATTTTACATACATTGAAGTATTTTAATAGTTCAGTTTAAGACGCAGCTGTGTTACCAATTGGTTTTCATAAATATCTGTTAAAAATTGTTGGAGGTGCCTTTAATTTTTAGTTTTGTTTGCAGGTTTATTTTATCTTATTCCTCGTCCCACCATTATTGTTTCATTCCCTCTGTTAGGTCACCAGAGACAACAAGAGGGTTGAGATTGAGAGCTGTGGCCAGTCATGTGATCATCCACTAAGAGTGGTTTGGGGTTCTGGATGCTGCATGTTTCCAACCCCCACCACACCCACTTCCCCGCTCCCTTTGAAGGAGCTGACACAATCAATGGTCTCACTAAATTTGGGAGTTGACCTTTTGGTGTTCTGTGGGCCCAAGCCATGTGCTACCATTCGGTGGTTCAGTTTGGGTTAACTGCCTGCCACATCATTGGGCCATAATCTGTTTCTGGGTTAAAGGTTAAATAAAGCCCATAAACTGACACGGGGATTGGAATTCACGAATACCCCTCACCTGATGGAAGTGTCGCAGGCATCATGCAAACTTTGTGCTGCCTGTTCATCGCCACGGTTGTGATATATAGCACAGCACAAAATCCACTGCTGAATGGCTGCACACTCATAGTATCCATAAACATTCTCCTCTCCAGTACTTTGGTCACCTCTTCAAAAAATTCAATCAGATTCATCTGGCATGACTAACCCTCTAAAAGCCTGCTCCCCTGGCAAGGTCAGATGCTTGTACCTCCTGTGTCTGTCTGTTTAGGGAAAGCATGGTGAAGTCCTTCTCCCCAAACAGGATCTCAGTTACCTCCCTGATGCAGTGGTGCACAATGGAGTGAGGGATGTTGCAATATCACTGGCTGCAGCCTGGAAGGATCCTGAGACGTGGGGATTGAGGATAACAGTGACCTTGGTGGCCACTGGCAGCACTGTCCTCATTCTGATTTTCAGCTACAGGTCCAGTTGAAGGAGCTGACACAGTTCTATGAGCACCTCCCTTGTGCAGCGTAGCTGCATCAGGCTCTACTCCTGCTGTGGTGGAATTGGACTATTCTTTACTATGTGGGTAGGATCTTCTGTTGTAAGCCTTCCTCCTCCTCCCTCTGCACACAGCTTGTCCTCTCTGTTGCTTTTGATCATTTCCTGGGTGTGCAGCGCCCCAAGAGGGATAACGCCCATAACTCCTTTGACTGGCAGCAAGCTTCCTGTTCAGAGGCCTTCGACATCCACTCCACCCCGTGAATAGGCCCAACACCACGGCCTTCTGCCTGGAGGAAGCTGTGTGAGTTCCACACGGTGCACAATACTTCACTAATTCTGCGGCTGCAAAAAAAAGCCACCAGCAGCTCACCTGAGCGCTGTCTGATGATTATCCTGAAATTGTGACGGTGGAATGTGTGGGCTGGGAAGGAGGGGCCCCTCACAAAGCTGAACAAAAAGCCTTTTTAAAAGGGGGCAGGTCATGTGCCAAATCAATGTTAGGCACTGACTGATATGATATGGCTAACCACTCCGTGGGTTTTGGACCCAGAAACACTGATAATGGCCCAATGGTGTGACAGGCAGCTATCCCAAATCAGAAAGGCTTATCAGAAAGGCACAGCGATAATCACGGGAGGTTTTAATTTACATATAGGCTGGAAAAGCCAGATGGGCAAATGTAGCCTGGATGAGGGGTGCGTAGAATGTTTCCAAGGTAGTTGCTCAGAACAGCATGTCCTAGAGCCAACCAGAGAGCAGGCTATACTAGACCTGGTATTGAACAATGAGATGAGATTAATTAATGGTCTCATAGTGACAGCGCCCCTAGGTAGCAGCAACCATAATATGATTGAATTTTACATTCAGATTGAGGGGGAGATGAGTGGGGCAGAGCCTATGTTTTTAAAGTTAATTAAAGGCATTTATGAGGGTATGAAAGCTGAGCTAGCTAAAGTAAATTGGCAAATTAGGGATAGGTCAATAGAGATGCAGTGGTAAATATTTAAGGGGATATTTCATAACACACAGAATAGACACATTGCAATGAGTAAGGAAAAGTCCAAGGGACGGACACACCATCTGTGGTTAACTAGAAAGGTTAAAGATAGTATCAAACTTAAAGAAAAATTATATAAGTGTGCCAGTCTCTAGCAGGACAGTCTCTGGTAGGACAGTCTCTAGCAGAACAGTCTCTAGCAGGACAGTCTCTAGCAGGACAGTCTCTAGCAGGACAGCCTCTGATAGTCAGTGTCTAGCAGGACAGTCTCTAGCAGGACAGTCTCTAGCAGGACTGTCTCTAGCAGGACAGTCTCTAGCAGGACAGTCTCTAGCAGGACAGTCTCTAGCAGAACAGTCTCTGGCAGGACAGTCTCTGGCAGGAGAGTCTCTGGTAGGAAAGTCTCAAGCAGGACAGTCTCTAGCAAGTCAGTCTCTGGTAGGACAGTCTCTAGCAGGACAGTCTCTAGCAGGGCAGTCTCTGATAGGACAGTGTCTAGCAGGACAGTCGCTGGTAGGATGGTATCTTGCAGGATAGTCTCCAGCAGGACAGTCTCTGGTAGGACAGTGACCAGCAGGACAGTCTCTAGCAGGACAGTCTCTAGAAGGACAGTCTCTGGCAGGACAGTGAATAGCAGGACAGTCTCTAGCAGGACACTCTCTGGTAGGACAATCTTTGGCTGGACAGTCCCTAGCAGGACAGTCTTTGGCTGGACAGTCTCTAGCAGGACAGTCTTTGGCTGGACAGTCTCTGGTAGGACAGTCTCTAGCAGGACAGTCTCTAGTAGGACAACCTCTGATAGGACAGTCTCTGGCAGGACAGTCTCTAGCAGGACAGTTTCTGGCTGGACAGTCTCTAGCAGGACAGTCTCTAGCAGGACAGTCTCTGTTAGGACAGTCTCTAGCAGGACAGTCTCTGGCAGGACTGTCTCCAGCAGGACAGTCTCTGGCTGGACAGTCTCTAGCAGGACAGTCTCTGGCAGCACAGTCTCTGGCAGGACAGTCTCTAGCAGGAGAGTCTGTGATAGGACAGTCTCTAGCAGGACAGTCTCTAGCAGGTCAGTCTCTGGTAGGACAGTCTCTAGCAGGACAGTCTCTAGCGGCTCAGTCTCTGGTAGGACAGTTTCTAGCAGGACAGTCTCTAGCAGGACAGTCCCTAGCAGGACAGTCTCTAGCAGGACAGTCTCTAGCAGGACAGTCTCTGGTAGGATAGTCTCTAATAGGACAGTCTCTAGCAGGAGAGTCTCTGGCAGGACAGTCTCTAGTAGGACAGTCTCTGGCAGGACAGTATCAAGCGGGTCAGTCGCTGGTAGGACAGTCTCTGGTAGGACAGTCTCTAGCGGGTCAGTCTCTGGTAGGACAGTCTTTGGCTGGACAGTCCCTAGCAGGACAGTCTTCGGCTGGACAGTCTCTAGCAGGACAGTCTTTGGCTGGACAGTCTCTGGTAGGACAGCCTCTGATAGGACAGTCTCTGGGAGGACAGTCTCTAGCAGGACAGTTTCTGGCTGGACAGTCTCTAGCAGGACAGTCTCTGTTAGGACAGTCTCTAGCATGACAGTCTCTAGCAGGACAGTCTCTGGCAGGACAGTCTCTGGCAGGACAGTCTCTGGCAGGACAGTCTCTGGCAGGACTGTCTCCAGCAGGACAGTCTCTGGTAGGACAGTCTCTAGCAGAACAGTCTCTAGCAGGAAAGTCTCTAGCAGGACAGTCTCTAGCAGGACAGCCTCTGATAGTCAGTGTCTAGCAGGACAGTCTCTAGCAGGACAGTCTCTAGCAGGACTGTCTCTAGCAGGACAGTCTCTGGCAAGACAGTCTCTAGCAGGACAGTCTCTAGCAGGACAGTCTCTAGCAGGACAGTCTCTGGCAGGACAGTCTCTGGCAGGAGAGTCTCTGGTAGGAAAGTCTCAAGCAGGACAGTCTCTAGCAAGTCAGTCTCTGGTAGGACAGTCTCTAGCAGGACAGTCTCTAGCAGGGCAGTCTCTAGCAGGTCAGTCTCTGGTAGGACAGTCTCTAGCAGGACAGTCTCTAGCAGCTCAGTCTCTGGTAGGACAGTGAATAGCAGGACAGTCTCTAGCAGGAGACTCTCGGGTAGGACAATCTTTGGCTGGACAGTCCCTAGCAGGACAGTCTTTGGCTGGACAGTCTCTAGCAGGACAGTCTTTGGCTGGACAGTCTCTGGTAGGACAGTCTCTAGCAGGACAGTCTCTGGTAGGACAACCTCGGATAGGACAGTCTCTGGCAGGACAGTCTCTAGCAGGACAGTTTCTGGCTGGACAGTCTCTAGCAGGACAGTCTCTAGCAGGACAGTCTCTGTTAGGACAGTCTCTAGCATGACAGTCTCTAGTAGGACAGTCTCTGGCAGGACAGTCTCTGGCAGGACAGTCTCTGGCAGGACAGTCTCTAGCAGGACAGTCTCTGGCAGGACTGTCTCCAGCAGGACAGTCTCTGGCAGCACAGTCTCTGGCAGGACAGTCTCTAGCAGGACAGTCTCCAGCAGGACAGTCTCTAGCAGGACAGTCTCTGGCTGGACAGTCTCTAGCAGGACAGTCTCTGGCAGGACAGTCTCTAGCAGGATAGTGTCTGGCTGGACAGTCTCTAGCAGGACAGTCTCTAGCAGGTCAGTCTCTGGCAGGACAGTCTCTAGCAGGACAGTCTCTAGCAGGAGAGTCTGTGGTAGGACAGTCTCTAGCAGGACAGTCTCTAGCAGGTCAGTCTCTGGTAGGACAGTCTCTAGCAGGACAGTCTCTAGCAGCTCAGTCTCTGGTAGGACAGTTTCTAGCAGGACAGTCTCTAGCAGGACAGTCTCTGGCAGGACAGTCTCTGGCAGGAAAGTCTCTGGCAGGACAGTCTCTGGCAGGACAGTCTCTAGCAGGACAGTCTCCATCAGGACTTTCTCCAGCAGGACAGTCTCTGGCTGGACAGTCTCTAGCAGGACAGTCTCTGGCAGGACAGTCTCTGGCAGGACAGTCTTTAGCAGGACAGTCTCTCGCAGGACAGTCTCTAGCAGGATAGTGTCTGGCTGGACAGTCTCTAGCAGGACAGTCTCTAGCAGGTCATTCTCTAGCAGGACATTCTCTAGCAGGACAGTCTCTAGCAGGGCAGTCTCTAGCAGGTCAGTCTCTAGCAGGACAGTCTCTAGCAGGACAGTCTCTAGCAGGACAGTCTCTGGCCAGAGAGTCTCTGGTAAGACAGTCTCTGGTAGGACAGTCTCTGGTAGGACAGTTTCTAGCAGGACAGTCTCTGGCAGGAGTGTCTCTGGTAGGACAGTCTCTGGTAGGACAGTCTCTAGCAGGACAGTCTCTGTTAGGACGGTCTCTAGCAGGACAGTCTCTAGCAGGACAGTCTCTAGCAGGACAGTTTCTAGCAGGACAGTCTCTGGTAGGACGGTCTCTAGCAGGACAGCCTCTGATCGGACAGTGACTAGCAGGACAGTCTCTAGCAGGACAGTCTCTGGCAGGAGAGTCTCTGGTAGGACAGTCTCTAGCAGGACAGTCTCTAGCAGGTCAGTCTCTGGTAAGACAGTCTCTAGCAGGACAGTCTCTAGCAGGACAGTCTCTAGCAGGACAGTCTCTTAGGACAGTCTTTGGCTGGACAGTCCCTAGCAGGACAGTTTTTGGCTGGACAGTCTCTCGCAGGACAGTCTTTGGCTGGACAGTCTCTAGTAGGACATTCTCTAGCAGGACAGTCTCTGGTAGGACAGTCTCTGGTAGGACAGTCTCTAGCAGGACAGTCTCAAGCAGGACAGTCTCTGGTAGGACAGCCTCTGATAGGACAGTCTCTGGCAGGACCGTCTCTAGCAGGACAGTCTCTAGCAGGACAGTCTCTGTTAGGACGGTCTCTAGCAGGACAGACTCTAGCAGGACAGTCTCTGGCAGGACAGTCTCTGGCAGGACAGTCTCTGGCAGGACAGCCTCTAGCAGGACAGTCTCTGGCAGTACTGTCTCCAGCAGGACAGTCTCTGGCTGGACAGTCTCTAGCAGGACAGTCTCTGGCAGGACAGTCTCTGGCAGGACAGTCTCTGGCTTGACAGTCTCTAGCAGGACAGTCTCTGGCAGAACAGTCTCTAGCAGGATAGTGTCTGGCTGGACAGTCTCTAGCAGGACAGTCTCTAGCAGGTCATTCTCTAGCAGGACATTCTCTAGCAGGACAGTCTCTAGCAGGACAGTCTCTAGCAGGTCAGTCTCTGGCAGGACAGTCTCTAGCAGGACAGTCTCTAGCAGGTCAGTCTCTGGTAGGACAGTCTCTAGCAGGACAGTCTCTGGCAGGACAGTCTCTGGTAGGAAAGTTTCTAGCAGGACAGTCTCTAGCAGGACAGTGTCTAGCAGGACAGTCTATAGCAGGACGGTCTCTGGTAGGACAGTGAATAGCAGGACAGTCTCTAGCAGGACACTCTCTGGTAGGACAAACTTTGGCTGGACAGTCCCTAGCAGGAAAGTCTCTAGCAGGACAGTCTCTAGCAGGACAGTATCAAGCGGGTCAGTCTCTGGTAGGACAGTCTCTGGTAGGACATACTCTAACGGGTCAGTCTCTGGTAGGACAGTCTCTAGCGGGTCAGTCTCTGGTAGGACAGTCGTGAGCGGGTCAGTCTCTGGGAGGACAGTCTCTAGCAGGACAGTCTCTAGCAGGACAGTCTCTAGCAGGACAGTCTCTGGCAGGAGAGTCTCTGGTAGGACAGTCTCTGGTAGGACAGACTCTAGCAGGACAGTCTCTGGCAGGGAGTCTCTGGTAGGACAGTCTCTAGCAGGACAGTCTCTGGTAGGACGGTCTCTAGCAGGACAGTCTCTAGCAGGACAGTCTCTAGCAGGACAGTTTCTAGCAGGACAGTCTCTGGTAGGACGGTCTCTAGCAGGACAGCCTCTGATCGGACAGTCTCTAGCAGGACAGTCTCTAGCAGGACAGTCTCTGGCAGGAGAGTCTCTGGTAGGACAGTCTCTAGCAGGACAGTCTCTAGCAGGTCAGTCTCTGGTAAGACAGTCTCTAGCAGGACAGTCTCTAGCAGGACACTCTTTAGCAGGACAGTCTCTGGCAGGACCGTCTCTGGTAGGTCAGTCTCTTGCAGGACAGTCTCTAGCAGGACAGTCTCTAGCAGGACAGTCTCTTAGGACAGTCTTTGGCTGGACAGTCCCTAGCAGGACAGTTTTTGGCTGGACAGTCTCTCGCAGGACAGTCTTTGGCTGGGCAGTCTCTAGTAGGACATTCTCTAGCAGCACAGTCTCTGGTAGGACAGTCTCTGTCAGGACAGTCTCTAGCAGGACAGCCTCTGGCAGGACAATTTCTGGCAGGACCATCCCTGGCAGGACAGTCTCTAGCAGGACAGTGTCTAGCAGGACAGTCTCTGGCAGGACAGTCGCTGGTAGGACAGTTTCTGGCAGGATAGTCTCTGGTAGGACAGTCTCTCGCAGGACAGTCTTTGGCTGGATAGTCTCTAATAGGACAGTCTTTGTCTGGACATTCTCTAGCATGACAGTCTCTAGCAGGACAGTCTCTGTCTGGACAGTCTCTGTTAGGACGGTCTCTAGCAGGACAGTCTCTAGCAGGACAGTGTCTGGCAGGACAGTCTCTGGCAGGACAGTCTGTGGCAGGACAATCTCTAGCAGGACAGTCTCTGGCAGTACTGTCTCCAGCAGGACAGTCTCTGGCTGGACAGTCTCTAGCAGGACAGTCTCTGGCAGGACAGTCTCTGGCAGGACAGTCTCTGGCTTGACAGTCTCTAGCAGGACAGTCTCTAGCAGAACAGTCTCTAGCAGGATAGTGTCTGGCTGGACAGTCTCTAGCAGGACAGTCTCTAGCAGGTCATTCTCTAGCAGGACATTCTCTAGCAGGACAGTCTCTAGCAGGACAGTCTCTAGCAGGTCAGTCTCTGGCAGGACAGTCTCTAGCAGGACAGTCTCTAGCAGGTCAGTCTCTGGTAGGACAGTCTCTAGCAGGACAGTCTCTGGCAGGACAGTCTCTGGTAGGACAGTTTCTAGCAGGACAGTCTTTAGCAGGACAGTGTCTAGCAGGACAGTCTATAGCAGGACGGTCTCTGGTAGGACAGTGAATAGCAGGACAGTCTCTAGCAGGACACTCTCTGGTAGGACAATCTTTGGCTGGACAGTCCCTAGCAGGAAAGTCTCTAGCAGGACAGTCTCTAGCAGGACAGTCTCTGGTAGGATAGTCTCTGATACGACCGTCTCGAGCAGGAGAGTCTCTGGCAGGACAGTCTCTAGTAGGACAGTCTCTGGCAGGACAGTATCAAGCGGGTCAGTCTCTGGTAGGACAGTCTCTGGCAGGACATTCTCTAACGGGTCAGTCTCTGGTAGGACAGTCTCTAGCGGGTCAGTCTCTGGTAGGACAGTCTCGAGCGGGTCAGTCTCTGGGAGGACAGTCTTTAGCAGGACAGTCTCTAGCAGGACAGTCTCTAGCAGGACAGTCTCTGGCTGGAGAGTCTCTGGTAGGACAGTCTCTGGTAGGACAGACTCTAGCAGGACAGTCACTGGCAGGGATTCTCTGGTAGAACAGTCTCTAGCAGGACAGTCTCTAGCAGGACAGTCTCTAGCAGGACAGTCTCTAGCAGGACAGTTTCTAGCAGGACAGTCTCTGGTAGGAGAGTCTCTGGTAGGACAGTCTCTGGTAGGACAGACTCTAGCAGGACAGTCTCTGGCAGGGAGTCTCTGGTAGGACAGTCTCTAGCAGGACAGTCTCTGGTAGGACGGTCTCTAGCAGGACAGTCTCTAGCAGGACAGTCTCTAGCAGGACAGTTTCTAGCAGGACAGTCTCTGGTAGGACGGTCTCTAGCAGGACAGCCTCTGATCGGACAGTCTCTAGCAGGACAGTCTCTAGCAGGACAGTCTCTGGCAGGAGAGTCTCTGGTAGGACAGTCTCTAGCAGGACAGTCTCTAGCAGGTCAGTCTCTGGTAAGACAGTCTCTAGCAGGACAGTCTCTAGCAGGACACTCTTTAGCAGGACAGTCTCTGGCAGGACCGTCTCTGGTAGGTCAGTCTCTTGCAGGACAGTCTCTAGCAGGACAGTCTCTAGCAGGACAGTCTCTTAGGACAGTCTTTGGCTGGACAGTCCCTAGCAGGACAGTTTTTGGCTGGACAGTCTCTCGCAGGACAGTCTTTGGCTGGGCAGTCTCTAGTAGGACATTCTCTAGCAGCACAGTCTCTGGTAGGACAGTCTCTGTCAGGACAGTCTCTAGCAGGACAGCCTCTGGCAGGACAATTTCTGGCAGGACCATCCCTGGCAGGACAGTCTCTAGCAGGACAGTGTCTAGCAGGACAGTCTCTGGCAGGACAGTCGCTGGTAGGACAGTTTCTGGCAGGATAGTCTCTGGTAGGACAGTCTCTCGCAGGACAGTCTTTGGCTGGATAGTCTCTAATAGGACAGTCTTTGTCTGGACATTCTCTAGCATGACAGTCTCTAGCAGGACAGTCTCTGTCTGGACAGTCTCTGTTAGGACGGTCTCTAGCAGGACAGTCTCTAGCAGGACAGTGTCTGGCAGGACAGTCTCTGGCAGGACAGTCTGTGGCAGGACAATCTCTAGCAGGACAGTCTCTGGCAGTACTGTCTCCAGCAGGACAGTCTCTGGCTGGACAGTCTCTAGCAGGACAGTCTCTGGCAGGACAGTCTCTGGCAGGACAGTCTCTGGCTTGACAGTCTCTAGCAGGACAGTCTCTAGCAGAACAGTCTCTAGCAGGATAGTGTCTGGCTGGACAGTCTCTAGCAGGACAGTCTCTAGCAGGTCATTCTCTAGCAGGACATTCTCTAGCAGGACAGTCTCTAGCAGGACAGTCTCTAGCAGGTCAGTCTCTGGCAGGACAGTCTCTAGCAGGACAGTCTCTAGCAGGTCAGTCTCTGGTAGGACAGTCTCTAGCAGGACAGTCTCTGGCAGGACAGTCTCTGGTAGGACAGTTTCTAGCAGGACAGTCTTTAGCAGGACAGTGTCTAGCAGGACAGTCTATAGCAGGACGGTCTCTGGTAGGACAGTGAATAGCAGGACAGTCTCTAGCAGGACACTCTCTGGTAGGACAATCTTTGGCTGGACAGTCCCTAGCAGGAAAGTCTCTAGCAGGACAGTCTCTAGCAGGACAGTCTCTGGTAGGATAGTCTCTGATACGACCGTCTCGAGCAGGAGAGTCTCTGGCAGGACAGTCTCTAGTAGGACAGTCTCTGGCAGGACAGTATCAAGCGGGTCAGTCTCTGGTAGGACAGTCTCTGGCAGGACATTCTCTAACGGGTCAGTCTCTGGTAGGACAGTCTCTAGCGGGTCAGTCTCTGGTAGGACAGTCTCGAGCGGGTCAGTCTCTGGGAGGACAGTCTTTAGCAGGACAGTCTCTAGCAGGACAGTCTCTAGCAGGACAGTCTCTGGCTGGAGAGTCTCTGGTAGGACAGTCTCTGGTAGGACAGACTCTAGCAGGACAGTCACTGGCAGGGATTCTCTGGTAGAACAGTCTCTAGCAGGACAGTCTCTAGCAGGACAGTCTCTAGCAGGACAGTCTCTAGCAGGACAGTTTCTAGCAGGACAGTCTCTGGTAGGACGGTCTCTAGCAGGACAGCCTCTGATCGGACAGTCTCTTGCAGGACAGTCTCTGGCAGGAGTGTCTCTGGTAGGACAGTCTCTAGCAGGACAGTCTCTAGAAGGTCAGTCTCTGGTAAGACATCTCTAGCAGGACAGCCTCTAGCAGGACAGTCTCTAGCAGGACAGTCTCTGGCAGGACAGTCTCTGGTAGGTCAGTCTCTTGCAGGACAGTCTCTAGCAGGACAGTCTCTTAGGACAGTTTTTGGCTGGACAGTCTCTCGCAGGACAGTCTCTGGCTTGACAGTCTCTAGCAGGACAGTCTCTGGCAGAACAGTCTCTAGCAGGATAGTGTCTGGCTGGACAGTCTCTAGCAGGACAGTCTCTAGCAGGTCATTCTCTAGCAGGACATTCTCTAGCAGGACAGTCTCTAGCAGGACAGTCTCTATCAGGTCAGTCTCTGGCAGGACAGCCTCTAGCAGGACAGTCTCTAGCAGGTCAGTCTCTGGTAGGACAGTCTCTAGCAGGACAGTCTCTGGCAGAACAGTCTCTGGTAGGAAAGTTTCTAGCAGGACAGTCTTTAGCAGGACAGTGTCTAGCAGGACAGTCTATAGCAGGACGGTCTCTGGTAGGACAGTGAATAGCAGGACAGTCTCTAGCAGGACACTCTCTGGTAGGACAATCTTTGGCTGGACAGTCCCTAGCAGGAAAGTCTCTAGCAGGACAGTCTCTAGCAGGACAGTCTCTGGTAGGATAGTCTCTGATACGACAGTCTCTAGCAGGAGAGTCTCTGGCAGGACAGTCTCTAGTAGGACAGTCTCTGGCAGGACAGTATCAAGCGGGTCAGTCTCTGGTAGGACAGTCTCTGGTAGGACATACTCTAACGGGTCAGTCTCTGGTAGGACAGTCTCTAGCGGGTCAGTCTCTGGTAGGACAGTCTCGAGCGGGTCAGTCTCTGGGAGGACAGTCTCTGCAGGAAAGTGTCTAGCAGGACAGTCTCTAGCAGGACAGTCTCTAGCAGGACAGTCTCTGGCAGGAGAGTCTCTGGTAGGACAGTCTCTGGTAGGACAGACTCTAGCAGGACAGTCTCTGGCAGGGAGTCTCTGGTAGAACAGTCTCTAGCAGGACAGTCTCTGGTAGGACGGTCTCTAGCAGGACAGTCTCTAGCAGGACAGTCTCTAGCAGGACAGTTTCTAGCAGGACAGTCTCTGGTAGGACGGTCTCTAGCAGGACAGCCTCTGATCGGACAGTCTCTAGCAGGACAGTCTCTAGCAGGACAGTCTCTGGCAGGAGAGACTCTGGTAGGACAGTCTCTAGCAGGACAGTCTCTAGCAGGTCAGTCTCTGGTAAGACAGTCTCTAGCAGGACAGTCTCTAGCAGGACACTCTTTAGCAGGACAGTCTCTGGCAGGACAGTCTCTGGTAGGTCAGTCTCTTGCAGGACAGTCTCTAGCAGGACAGTCTCTAGCAGGACAGTCTCTTAGGACAGTCTTTGGCTGGACAGTCCCTAGCAGGACAGTTTTTGGCTGGACAGTCTCTCGCAGGACAGTCTTTGGCTGGGCAGTCTCTAGTAGGACATTCTCTAGCAGCACAGTCTCTGGTAGGACAGTCTCTGTCAGGACAGTCTCTAGCAGGACAGCCTCTGGCAGGACAATTTCTGGCAGGACCATCTCTGGCAGGACAGTCTCTAGCAGGACAGTGTCTAGCAGGACAGTCTCTGGCAGGACAGTCGCTGGTAGGACAGTTTCTGGCAGGATAGTCTCTAGCAGGGCAGTTTCTGGCAAGATAGTCTCTGGTAGGACAGTCTCTCGCAGGACAGTCTTTGGCTGGATAGTCTCTAATAGGACAGTCTTTGGCTGGACATTCTCTAGCAGGACAGTCTCTAGCAGGACAGTCTCTGGCTGGACAGTCTCTGTTAGGACGGTCTCTAGCAGGACAGTCTCTAGCAGGACAGTCTCTGGCAGGACAGTCTCTGGCAGGACAGTCTGTGGCAGGACAGTCTCTAGCAGGACAGTCTCTGGCAGTACTGTCTCCAGCAGGACAGTCTCTGGCTGGACAGTCTCTAGCAGGACAGTCTCTGGCAGGACAGTCTCTGGCAGGACAGTCTCTGGCTTGACAGTCTCTAGCAGGACAGTCTCTGGCAGAACAGTCTCTAGCAGGATAGAGTCCGGCTGGACAGTCTCTAGCAGGACAGTCTCTAGCAGGTCATTCTCTAGCAGGACATTCTCTAGCAGGACAGTCTCTAGCAGGACAGTCTCTAGCAGGTCAGTCTCTGGCAGGACAGTCTCTAGCAGGACAGTCTCTAGCAGGTCAGTCTCTGGTAGGACAGTCTCTAGCAGGACAGTCTCTGGCAGGACAGTCTCTGGTAGGACAGTTTCTAGCAGGACAGTCTTTAGCAGGACAGTGTCTAGCAGGACAGTCTATAGCAGGACGGTCTCTGGTAGGACAGTGAATAGCAGGACAGTCTCTAGCAGGACACTCTCTGGTAGGACAATCTTTGGCTGGACAGTCCCTAGCAGGAAAGTCTCTAGCAGGACAGTCTCTAGCAGGACAGTCTCTAGCAGGACAGTCTCTGGTAGGATAGTCTCTGATACGACCGTCTCGAGCAGGAGAGTCTCTGGCAGGACAGTCTCTAGTATGACAGTCTCTGGCAGGACAGTATCAAGCGGGTCAGTCTCTGGTAGGACAGTCTCTGGTAGGACATTCTCTAACGGGTCAGTCTCTGGTAGGACAGTCTCTAGCGGGTCAGTCTCTGGTAGGACAGTCTCGAGCGGGTCAGTCTCTGGGAGGACAGTCTTTAGCAGGACAGTCTCTAGCAGGACAGTCTCTAGCAGGACAGTCTCTGGCTGGAGAGTCTCTGGTAGGACAGTCTCTGGTAGGACAGACTCTAGCAGGACAGTCACTGGCAGGGATTCTCTGGTAGAACAGTCTCTAGCAGGACAGTCTCTAGCAGGACAGTCTCTAGCAGGACAGTCTCTAGCAGGACAGTTTCCAGCAGGACAGTCTCTGGTAGGACGGTCTCTAGCAGGACAGCCTCTGATCGGACAGTCTCTAGCAGGACAGTCTCTGGCAGGAGTGTCTCTGGTAGGACAGTCTCTAGCAGGACAGTCTCTAGCAGGTCAGTCTCTGGTAAGACAGTCTCTAGCAGGACAGTCTCTAGTAGGACAGTCTCTAGCAGGACAGTCTCTGGCAGGACAGTCTCTGGTAGGTCAGTCTCTTGCAGGACAGTCTCTAGCAGGACAGTCTCTTAGGACAGTTTTTGGCTGGACAGTCTCTCGCAGGACAGTCTCTGGCTTGACAGTCTCTAGCAGGACAGTCTCTGGCAGAACAGTCTCTAGCAGGATAGTGTCTGGCTGGACAGTCTCTAGCAGGACAGTCTCTAGCAGGTCATTCTCTAGCAGGACATTCTCTAGCAGGACAGTCTCTAGCAGGACAGTCTCTATCAGGTCAGTCTCTGGCAGGACAGCCTCTAGCAGGACAGTCTCTAGCAGGTCAGTCTCTGGTAGGACAGTCTCTAGCAGGACAGTCTCTGGCAGGACAGTCTCTGGTAGGAAAGTTTCTAGCAGGACAGTCTCTAGCAGGACAGTGTCTAGCAGGACAGTCTCTGGCAGGACAGTCGCTGGTAGGACAGTTTCTGGCAGGATAGTCTCTAGCAGCGCAGTTTCTGGCAAGATAGTCTCTGGTAGGACAGTCTCTCGCAGGACAGTCTTTGGCTGGATAGTCTCTAATAGGTAAAAACAAAAAAACTGCGGATGCTGGAAATCCAAAACAAAAACAGAATTACCTGGAAAAACTCAGCAGGTCTGGCAGCATCGGCGGAGAAGAAAAGAGTTGACGTTTCGAGTCCTCATGACCCTTCGACAGAACTTGAGTTCGAGTCCAGGAAAGAGCTGAAATATAAGCTGGTTTAAGGTGTGTGTGTGGGGGGCGGAGAGATAGAGAGACAGAGAGGTGGAGGGGGTTGGTGTGGTTGTAGCGACAAACAAGCAGTGATAGAAGCAGAATATCAAAAGATGTCAACAACAATAGTACAATAGAACACATAGGTGTTAAAGATAAAGTTGGTGATATTATCTAAACGAATGTGCTAATTAAGAATGGATGGTAGGGCACTCAAGGTATAGCTCTAGTGGGTTTTTTTTTTTATTTTATATAATGGAAATAGGTGGGAAAAGGAAAATCTTTATAATTTATTGGAAAAAAAAGAGAAGGGGGAAACAGAAAGGGGGTGAGGATGGGGGAGGGGACTCACGACCTAAAGTTGTTGAATTCAATATTCAGTCCGGAAGGCTGTAAAGTCCCTAGTCGGAAGATGAGGTGTTGTTCCTCCAGTTTGCGTTGGGCTTCACTGGAACAATGCAGCAAGCCAAGGACAGACATGTGGGCAAGAGAGCAGGGTGGAGTGTTAAAATGGCAAGCGACAGGGAGGTTTGGGTCATTCTTGCGGACAGACCGCAGGTGTTCTGCAAAGCGGTCGCCCAGTTTACGTTTGGTCTCTCCAATGTAGAGGAGACCACATTGGGAGCAACGAATGCAGTAGACTAAGTTGGGGGAAATGCAAGTGAAATGCTGCTTCACTTGAAAGGAGTGTTTGGGTCCTTGGACGGTGAGGAGAGAGGAAGTGAAGGGGCAGGTGTTGCATCTTTTGCGTGGGCAAGGGGTTGTGCCATAGGAGGGGGTTGAGGAGTAGGGGGTGATGGAGGAGTGGACCAGGGTGTCCCGGAGGGAGCGATCCCTACGGAATGCCGATAAGGGGGGGTGAAGGGAAGATGTGTTTGGTAGTGGCATCATGCTGGAGTTGGCGGAAATGGCGGAGGATGATCCTTTGAATGCGGAGGCTGGTGGGGTGATAAGTGAGGACAAGGGGGACCCTATCATGTTTCTGGGAGGGAGGAGAAGGAGTGAGGGCGGATGCGCGGGAGATGGGCCGGACACGGTTGAGGGCCCTGTCAACGACCGTGGGTGGAAAACCTCGGTTAAGGAAGAAGGAGGACATGTCAGAGGAACTGTTTTTGAATGTAGCATCATCGGAACAGATGCGACGGAGGCGAAGGAACTGAGAGAATGGGATGGAGTCCTTACAGGAAGTGGGGTGTGAGGAGCTGTAGTCGAGATAGCTGTGGGTGTCGGTGGGTTTGTAATGGATATTGGTGGACAGTCTATCGCCAGAGATTGAGACAGAGAGGTCAAGGAAGGGAAGGGAAGTGTCAGAGATGGACCACGTGAAAATGATGGAGGGGTGGAGATTGGAAGCAAAATTAATAAATTTTTCCAAGTCCTGACGAGAGCATGAAGCAGCACCGAAATAATCATCGATGTACCGGAGAAAGAGTTGTGGAAGGGGGCCGGAGTAGGACTGCAACAAGGAATGTTCCACATACCCCATAAAGAGACAGGCATAGCTGGGGCCCATGCGGGTACCCATAGCCACACCTTTTATTTGGAGGAAGTGAGAGGAGTTGAAGGAGAAATTGTTCAGCGTGAGAACAAGTTCAGCCAGACGGAGGAGAGTAGTGGTGGATGGGGATTGTTCGGGCCTCTGTTCGAGGAAGAAGCTAAGGGCCCTCAGACCATCCTGGTGGGGGATGGAGGTGTAGAGGGATTGGACGTCCATGGTGAAGAGGAAGCGGTAGGGGCCAGGGAACTGGAAATTGTTGATGTGACGTAAGGTGTCAGAGGAATCACGGATGTAGGTGGGAAGGGACTGGACAAGGGGAGAGAGAAGGGAGTCAAGATAACGAGAAATGAGTTCTGTGGGGCAGGAGCAAGCTGAGACGATCGGTCTACCGGGGCAGTTCTGTTTGTGGATTTTGGGTAGGAGATAGAAGCGGGCCGTCCGAGGTTGGGCAACTATCAGGTTGGAAGCTGTGGGAGGGAGATCCCCAGAGGAGATGAGGTCAGTGACAGTCCTGGAAACAATGGCTTGATGTTCAGTGGTGGGGTCATGGTCCAGGGAGAGGTAGGAGGAAGTGTCTGCGAGTTGACGCTCAGCCTCCGCGTGGTAGAGGTCAGTGCGCCAGACAACAACAGCACCACCCTTGTCAGCGGGTTTGATGACAATGTCAGGGTTGGACCTGAGAGAATGGAGTGCAGTAAGTTCAGAGAGAGACAGGTTAGAATGGGTGAGAGGAGCAGAGAAATTGAGACGACTAATGTCGCGCCGACAGTTCTCAATGAAAAGATCGAGAGAAGGTAAGAATCCAGAGGGAGGGGTCCAGGTGGAGGGAGAATATTGGAGATGGGTAAAAGGATCCGTTGAACTGGGAGAGGACTCCTGCTCAAAGAAGTGAGCCCGGAGACGAAGACGGCGGAAGAAGAGTTCAGCATCATGCCGAGCCCGAAATTCATTGAGGTGAGGGCGTAAGGGTATGAAACTAAGTCCTTTGCTGAGCACTGAACGTTCAGCATCGGAGAGGGGAAGGTCAGGGGGTATAGTGAATACACGGCTGGGGCTGGGATTGGAAGATGGGGTGGGGACGGAGGGACAGGCAGGGGTGGAGGGTCCTAGATGGGTGTTGGTGTCGATGAGTTGTTGTAGCTTGCGTTCCTTAGCACTTGAGAGAAAGAGAAAAAGTTTCTTGTTGAGGCGTCGGATGAGCCGAAGGATAAAATGAAACTGGGGGCACGCGCAGCTTTGAAAAAGGGTACGGCGGTGCTGCTGGAGGGAGAGGTCGAGTGTGTTCATATGGCGGCGCATGGCACTGAGAGTGGATTTCAGAATGTGACGGGAACAGCAGTCCGAGAAACGTTTTATGTCCCGGAGATACCTGTAATCCTGGGTGGGTTCGAAACATGAGGGGTGGAATTTCAGTTGAAATCCACGTGGGGTAAGTCGGAGACGGAGACAGTCACTGAGAAAGGAGATATGGCTGTGAAAGCGGGTTTTAGTAAACACCTTGTCAAACACTAGGAGAGAAATGGAAAGCAATGAAGGTGAACAAGGCAACAGAGAAATCCGGAAATCTTGTCGCAGAGAGGAACAGAACTTCTTCAAGGAGGTAGGCATTTCTTGAAGAGCAGTGGCAGTCAATTAAACACAGAGATAAAAACAAAAAAACTGCGGATGCTGGAAATCCAAAACAAAAACAGAATTACCTGGAAAAACTCAGCAGGTCTGGCAGCATCGGCGGAGAAGAAAAGAGTTGACGTTTCGAGTCCTCATGACCCTTCGACAGAACTTGAGTTCGAGTCCAGGAAAGAGCTGAAATATAAGCTGGTTTAAGGTGTGTGTGTGGGGGGCGGAGAGATAGAGAGACAGAGAGGTGGAGGGGGTTGGTGTGGTTGTAGCGACAAACAAGCAGTGATAGAAGCAGAATATCAAAAGATGTCAACAACAATAGTACAATAGAACACATAGGTGTTAAAGATAAAGTTGGTGATATTATCTAAACGAATGTGCTAATTAAGAATGGATGGTAGGGCACTCAAGGTATAGCTCTAGTGGGTTTTTTTTTTTATTTTATATAATGGAAATAGGTGGGAAAAGGAAAATCTTTATAATTTATTGGAAAAAAAAGAGAAGGGGGAAACAGAAAGGGGGTGAGGATGGGGGAGGGGACTCACGACCTAAAGTTGTTGAATTCAATATTCAGTCCGGAAGGCTGTAAAGTCCCTAGTCGGAAGATGAGGTGTTGTTCCTCCAGTTTGCGTTGGGCTTCACTGGAACAATGCAGCAAGCCAAGGACAGACATGTGGGCAAGAGAGCAGGGTGGAGTGTTAAAATGGCAAGCGACAGGGAGGTTTGGGTCATTCTTGCGGACAGACCGCAGGTGTTCTGCAAAGCGGTCGCCCAGTTTACGTTTGGTCTCTCCAATGTAGAGGAGACCACATTGGGAGCAACGAATGCAGTAGACTAAGTTGGGGGAAATGCAAGTGAAATGCTGCTTCACTTGAAAGGAGTGTTTGGGTCCTTGGACGGTGAGGAGAGAGGAAGTGAAGGGGCAGGTGTTGCATCTTTTGCGTGGGCAAGGGGTTGTGCCATAGGAGGGGGTTGAGGAGTAGGGGGTGATGGAGGAGTGGACCAGGGTGTCCCGGAGGGAGCGATCCCTACGGAATGCCGATAAGGGGGGTGAAGGGAAGATGTGTTTGGTAGTGGCATCATGCTGGAGTTGGCGGAAATGGCGGAGGATGATCCTTTGAATGCGGAGGCTGGTGGGGTGATAAGTGAGGACAAGGGGGACCCTATCATGTTTCTGGGAGGGAGGAGAAGGAGTGAGGGCGGATGCGCGGGAGATGGGCCGGACACGGTTGAGGGCCCTGTCAACGACCGTGGGTGGAAAACCTCGGTTAAGGAAGAAGGAGGACATGTCAGAGGAACTGTTTTTGAATGTAGCATCATCGGAACAGATGCGACGGAGGCGAAGGAACTGAGAGAATGGGATGGAGTCCTTACAGGAAGTGGGGTGTGAGGAGCTGTAGTCGAGATAGCTGTGGGTGTCGGTGGGTTTGTAATGGATATTGGTGGACAGTCTATCGCCAGAGATTGAGACAGAGAGGTCAAGGAAGGGAAGGGAAGTGTCAGAGATGGACCACGTGAAAATGATGGAGGGGTGGAGATTGGAAGCAAAATTAATAAATTTTTCCAAGTCCTGACGAGAGCATGAAGCAGCACCGAAATAATCATCGATGTACCGGAGAAAGAGTTGTGGAAGGGGGCCGGAGTAGGACTGCAACAAGGAATGTTCCACATACCCCATAAAGAGACAGGCATAGCTGGGGCCCATGCGGGTACCCATAGCCACACCTTTTATTTGGAGGAAGTGAGAGGAGTTGAAGGAGAAATTGTTCAGCGTGAGAACAAGTTCAGCCAGACGGAGGAGAGTAGTGGTGGATGGGGATTGTTCGGGCCTCTGTTCGAGGAAGAAGCTAAGGGCCCTCAGACCATCCTGGTGGGGGATGGAGGTGTAGAGGGATTGGACGTCCATGGTGAAGAGGAAGCGGTAGGGGCCAGGGAACTGGAAATTGTTGATGTGACGTAAGGTGTCAGAGGAATCACGGATGTAGGTGGGAAGGGACTGGACAAGGGGAGAGAGAAGGGAGTCAAGATAACGAGAAATGAGTTCTGTGGGGCAGGAGCAAGCTGAGACGATCGGTCTACCGGGGCAGTTCTGTTTGTGGATTTTGGGTAGGAGATAGAAGCGGGCCGTCCGAGGTTGGGCAACTATCAGGTTGGAAGCTGTGGGAGGGAGATCCCCAGAGGAGATGAGGTCAGTGACAGTCCTGGAAACAATGGCTTGATGTTCAGTGGTGGGGTCATGGTCCAGGGAGAGGTAGGAGGAAGTGTCTGCGAGTTGACGCTCAGCCTCCGCGTGGTAGAGGTCAGTGCGCCAGACAACAACAGCACCACCCTTGTCAGCGGGTTTGATGACAATGTCAGGGTTGGACCTGAGAGAATGGAGTGCAGTAAGTTCAGAGAGAGACAGGTTAGAATGGGTGAGAGGAGCAGAGAAATTGAGACGACTAATGTCGCGCCGACAGTTCTCAATGAAAAGATCGAGAGAAGGTAAGAATCCAGAGGGAGGGGTCCAGGTGGAGGGAGAATATTGAAGATGGGTAAAAGGATCCGTTGAACTGGGAGAGGACTCCTGCCCAAAGAAGTGAGCCCGGAGACGAAGACGGCGGAAGAAGAGTTCAGTATCATGCCGAGCCCGAAATTCATTGAGGTGAGGGCGTAAGGGTATGAAACTAAGTCCTTTGCTGAGCACTGAACGTTCAGCATCGGAGAGGGGAAGGTCAGGGGGTATAGTGAATACACGGCTGGGGTTGGGATTGGAAGATGGGGTGGGGACGGAGGGACAGGCAGGGGTGGAGGGTCCTAGATGGGTGTTGGTGTCGATGAGTTGCTGGAGCTTGCGTTCCTTAGCACTTGAGAGAAAGAGAAAAAGTTTCTTGTTGAGGCGTCGGATGAGCCGAAGGATAAAATGAAACTGGGGGCACGCGCAGCTTTGAAAAAGGGTACGGCGGTGCTGCTGGAGGGAGAGGTCGAGTGTGTTCATATGGCGGCGCATGGCACTGAGAGTGGATTTCAGAATGTGACGGGAACAGCAGTCCGAGAAACGTTTTATGTCCCGGAGATACCTGTAATCCTGGGTGGGTTCGAAACATGAGGGGTGGAATTTCAGTTGAAATCCATGTGGGGTAAGTCGGAGACGGAGACAGTCACTGAGAAAGGAGATATGGCTGTGAAAGCGGGTTTTAGTAAACACCTTGTCAAACACTAGGAGAGAAATGGAAAGCAATGAAGGTGAACAAGGCAACAGAGAAATCCGGAAATCTTGTCGCAGAGAGGAACAGAACTTCTTCAAGGAGGTAGGCATTTCTTGAAGAGCAGTGGCAGTCAATTAAACCTACATCCGTGATTCCTCTGACACCTTACGTCACATCAACAATTTCCAGTTCCCTGGCCCCTACCGCTTCCTCTTCACCATGGACGTCCAATCCCTCTACACCTCCATCCCCCACCAGGATGGTCTGAGGGCCCTTAGCTTCTTCCTCGAACAGAGGCCCGAACAATCCCCATCCACCACTACTCTCCTCCGTCTGGCTGAACTTGTTCTCACGCTGAACAATTTCTCCTTCAACTCCTCTCACTTCCTCCAAATAAAAGGTGTGGCTATGGGTACCCGCATGGGCCCCAGCTATGCCTGTCTCTTTATGGGGTATGTGGAACATTCCTTGTTGCAGTCCTACTCCGGCCCCCTTCCACAACTCTTTCTCCGGTACATCGATGATTATTTCGGTGCTGCTTCATGCTCTCGTCAGGACTTGGAAAAATTTATTAATTTTGCTTCCAATCTCCACCCCTCCATCATTTTCACGTGGTCCATCTCTGACACTTCCCTTCCCTTCCTTGACCTCTCTGTCTCAATCTCTGGCGATAGACTGTCCACCAATATCCATTACAAACCCACCGACACCCACAGCTATCTCGACTACAGCTCCTCACACCCCACTTCCTGTAAGGACTCCATCCCATTCTCTCAGTTCCTTCGCCTCCGTCGCATCTGTTCCGATGATGCTACATTCAAAAACAGTTCCTCTGACATGTCCTCCTTCTTCCTTAACCGAGGTTTTCCACCCACGGTCGTTGACAGGGCCCTCAACCGTGTCCGGCCCATCTCCCGCGCATCCGCCCTCACTCCTTCTCCTCCCTCCCAGAAACATGATAGGGTCCCCCTTGTCCTCACTTATCACCCCACCAGCCTCCGCATTCAAAGGATCATCCTCCGCCATTTCCGCCAACTCCAGCATGATGCCACTACCAAACACATCTTCCCTTCACCCCCCTTATCGGCATTCCGTAGGGATCGCTCCCTCCGGGACACCCTGGTCCACTCCTCCATCACCCCCTACTCCTCAACCCCCTCCTATGGCACAACCCCTTGCCCACGCAAAAGATGCAACACCTGCCCCTTCACTTCCTCTCTCCTCACCGTCCAAGGACCCAAACACTCCTTTCAAGTGAAGCAGCATTTCACTTGCATTTCCCCCAACTTAGTCTACTGCATTCGTTGCTCCCAATGTGGTCTCCTCTACATTGGAGAGACCAAACGTAAACTGGGCGACCGCTTTGCAGAACACCTGCGGTCTGTCCGCAAGAATGACCCAAACCTCCCTGTCGCTTGCCATTTTAACACTCCACCCTGCTCTCTTGCCCACATGTCTGTCCTTGGCTTGCTGCATTGTTCCAGTGAAGCCCAACGCAAACTGGAGGAACAACACCTCATCTTCCGACTAGGGACTTTACAGCCTTCCGGACTGAATATTGAATTCAACAACTTTAGGTCGTGAGTCCCCTCCCCCATCCTCACCCCCTTTCTGTTTCCCCCTTCTCTTTTTTTTCCAATAAATTATAAAGATTTTCCTTTTCCCACCTATTTCCATTATATAAAATAAAAAAAAAAACCCACTAGAGCTATACCTTGAGTGCCCTACCATCCATTCTTAATTAGCACATTCGTTTAGATAATATCACCAACTTTATCTTTAACACCTATGTGTTCTATTGTACTATTGTTGTTGACATCTTTTGATATTCTGCTTCTATCACTGCTTGTTTGTCGCTACAACCACACCAACCCCCTCCACCTCTCTGTCTCTCTATCTCTCCGCCCCCCACACACACACCTTAAACCAGCTTATATTTCAGCTCTTTCCTGGACTCGAACTCAAGTTCTGTCGAAGGGTCATGAGGACTCGAAACGTCAACTCTTTTCTTCTCCGCCGATGCTGCCAGACCTGCTGAGTTTTTCCAGGTAATTCTGTTTTTGTTTTAGTCTCTAATAGGACAGTCTTTGGCTGGACATTCTCTAGCAGGACAGTCTCTAGCAGGACAGTCTCTGGCTGGACAGTCTCTGTTAGGACGGTCTCTAGCAGGACAGTCTCTAGCAGGACAGTCTCTGGCAGGACAGTCTCTGGCAGGACAGTCTGTGGCAGGACAGTCTCTAGCAGGACAGTCTCTGGCAGTACTGTCTCCAGCAGGACAGTCTCTGGCTGGACAGTCTCTAGCAGGACAGTCTCTGGCAGGACAGTCTCTGGCAGGACAGTCTCTGGCTTGACAGTCTCTAGCAGGACAGTCTCTGGCAGAACAGTCTCTAGCAGGATAGTGTCTGGCTGGACAGTCTCTAGCAGGACAGTCTCTAGCAGGTCATTCTCTAGCAGGACATTCTCTAGCAGGACAGTCTCTAGCAGGACAGTCTCTAGCAGGTCAGTCTCTGGCAGGACAGTCTCTAGCAGGACAGTCTCTAGCAGGTCAGTCTCTGGTACGACAGTCTCTAGCAGGACAGTCTCTGGCAGGACAGTCTCTGGTAGGACAGTTTCTAGCAGGACAGTCTTTAGCAGGACAGTGTCTAGCAGGACAGTCTATAGCAGGACGGTCTCTGGTAGGACAGTGAATAGCAGGACATTCTCTAGCAGGACACTCTCTGGTAGGACAATCTTTGGCTGGACAGTCCCTAGCAGGAAAGTCTCTAGCAGGACAGTCTCTAGCAGGACAGTCTCTGGTAGGATAGTCTCTGATACGACCGTCTCGAGCAGGAGAGTCTCTGGCAGGACAGTCTCTAGTATGACAGTCTCTGGCAGGACAGTATCAAGCGGGTCAGTCTCTGGTAGGACAGTCTCTGGTAGGACATTCTCTAACGGGTCAGTCTCTGGTAGGACAGTCTCTAGCGGGTCAGTCTCTGGTAGGACAGTCTCGAGCGGGTCAGTCTCTGGGAGGACAGTCTTTAGCAGGACAGTCTCTAGCAGGACAGTCTCTAGCAGGACAGTCTCTGGCTGGAGAGTCTCTGGTAGGACAGTCTCTGGTAGGACAGACTCTAGCAGGACAGTCACTGGCAGGGATTCTCTGGTAGAACAGTCTCTAGCAGGACAGTCTCTAGCAGGACAGTCTCTAGCAGGACAGTCTCTAGCAGGACATTTTCCAGCAGGACAGTCTCTGGTAGGACGGTCTCTAGCAGGACAGCCTCTGATCGGACAGTCTCTAGCAGGACAGTCTCTGGCAGGAGTGTCTCTGGTAGGACAGTCTCTAGCAGGACAGTCTCTAGCAGGTCAGTCTCTGGTAAGACAGTCTCTAGCAGGACAGTCTCTAGTAGGACAGTCTCTAGCAGGACAGTCTCTGGCAGGACAGTCTCTGGTAGGTCAGTCTCTTGCAGGACAGTCTCTAGCAGGACAGTCTCTTAGGACAGTTTTTGGCTGGACAGTCTCTCGCAGGACAGTCTCTGGCTTGACAGTCTCTAGCAGGACAGTCTCTGGCAGAACAGTCTCTAGCAGGATAGTGTCTGGCTGGACAGTCTCTAGCAGGACAGTCTCTAGCAGGTCATTCTCTAGCAGGACATTCTCTAGCAGGACAGTCTCTAGCAGGACAGTCTCTATCAGGTCAGTCTCTGGCAGGACAGCCTCTAGCAGGACAGTCTCTAGCAGGTCAGTCTCTGGTAGGACAGTCTCTAGCAGGACAGTCTCTGGCAGGACAGTCTCTGGTAGGAAAGTTTCTAGCAGGACAGTCTCTAGCAGGACAGTGTCTAGCAGGACAGTCTATAGCAGGACGGTCTCTGGTAGGACAGTGAATAGCAGGACAGTCTCTAGCAGGACACTCTCTGGTAGGACAATCTTTGGCTGGACAGTCCCTAGCAGGAAAGTCTCTAGCAGGACAGTCTCTAGCAGGACAGTCTCTGGTAGGATAGTCTCTGATACGACAGTCTCTAGCAGGAGAGTCTCTGGCAGGACAGTCTCTAGTAGGACAGTCTCTGGCAGGACAGTATCAAGCGGGTCAGTCTCTGGTAGGACAGTCTCTGGTAGGACATACTCTAACGGGTCAGTCTCTGGTAGGACAGTCTCTAGCGGGTCAGTCTCTGGTAGGACAGTCTCGAGCGGGTCAGTCTCTGGGAGGACAGTCTCTAGCAGGACAGTGTCTAGCAGGACAGTCTCTAGCAGGACAGTCTCTGGCAGGACAGACTCTAGCAGGACAGTCTCTGGCAGGGAGTCTCTGGTAGAACAGTCTCTAGCAGGACAGTCTCTGGTAGGACGGTCTCTAGCAGGACAGTCTCTAGCAGGACAGTCTCTAGCAGGACAGTTTCTAGCAGGACAGTCTCTGGTAGGACGGTCTCTAGCAGGACAGCCTCTGATCGGACAGTCTCTAGCAGGACAGTCTCTAGCAGGACAGTCTCTGGCAGGAGAGTCTCTGGTAGGACAGTCTCTAGCAGGACAGTCTCTAGCAGGTCAGTCTCTGGTAAGACAGTCTCTAGCAGGACAGTCTATAGCAGGACAGTCTCTAGCAGGACAGTCTCTGGCAGGACAGTCTCTGAAGGGTCAGTCTCTTGCAGGACAGTCTCTAGCAGGACAGTCTCTAGCAGGACAGTCTCTTAGGACAGTCTTTGGCTGGACAGGCCCTAGCAGGACAGTTTTTGGCTGGACAGTCTCTCGCAGGACAGTCTTTGGCTGGGCAGTCTCTAGTAGGACATTCTCTAGCAGCACAGTCTCTGGTAGGACAGTCTCTGTCAGGACAGTCTCTAGCTGGACAGCCTCTGGCAGGACAATTTCTGGCAGGACCATCTCTGGTAGGACAGTCTCTGGCAGGACAGTGTCTAGCAGGACAGTCTGTGGCAGGACAGTCGCTGGTAGGACAGTTTCTGGCAGGATAGTCTCTGGTAGGACAGTCTCTCGCAGGACAGTCTTTGGCTGGATAGTCTCTAATAGGACAGTCTTTGGCTGGACATTCTCTAGCAGGACAGTCTCTAGCAGGACAGTCTCTGGCTGGACAGTCTCTGTTAGGACGGTCTCTAGCAGGACAGTCTCTAGCAGGATAGTCTCAGGCAGGACAGTCTCTGGCAGGACAGTCTGTGGCAGGACAGTCTCTAGCAGGACAGTCTCTGGCAGTACTGTCTCCAGCAGGACAGTCTCTGGCTGGACAGTCTCTAGCAGGACAGACTCTGGCAGGACAGTCTCTGGCAGGACAGTCTCTGGCTTGACAGTCTCTAGCAGGACAGTCTCTAGCAGGTCAGTTTCTGGTAGGACAGTCTCTAGCAGGACAGTCTCTGGCAGGACAGTCTCTGGTAGGACAGTTTCTAGCAGGACAGTCTTTAGCAGGACAGTGTCTAGCAGGACAGTCTATAGCAGGACGGTCTCTGGTAGGACAGTGAATAGCAGGACAGTCTCTAGCAGGACACTCTCTGGTAGGACAATCTTTGGCTGGACAGTCCCTAGCAGGAAAGTCTCTAGCAGGACAGTCTCTAGCAGGACAGTCTCTGGTAGGATAGTCTCTGATACGACAGTCTCTAGCAGGAGAGTCTCTGGCAGGCCAGTCTCTAGTAGGACAGTCTCTGGCAGGACAGTATCAAGCGGGTCAGTCTCTGGTAGGACAGTCTCTGGTAGGACATTCTCTAACGGGTCAGTCTCTGGTCGGACAGTCTCTAGCGGGTCAGTCTCTGGTAGGACAGTCTCGAGCGGGTCAGTCTCTGGGAGGACAGTCTTTAGCAGGACAGTCTCTAGCAGGACAGTCTCTAGCAGGACAGTCTCTGGCTGGAGAGTCTCTGGTAGGACAGTCTCTGGTAGGACAGACTCTGGCAGGACAGTCTCTGGCAGGGAATCTCTGGTAGAACAGTCTCTAGCAGGACAGTCTCTAGCAGGACAGTCTCTAGCAGGACAGTCTCTAGCAGGACAGTTTCTAGCAGGACAGTCTCTGGTAGGACGGTCTCTAGCCGGACAGCCTCTGATCGGACAGTCTCTAGCAGGACAGTCTCTGGCAGGAGTGTCTCTGGTAGGACATTCTCTAGCAGGACAGTCTCTAGCAGGTCAGTCTCTGGTAAGACAGTCTCTAGCAGGACAGTCTCTAGCAGGACAGTCTCTAGCAGGACAGTCTCTGGCAGGACAGTCTCTGGTAGGTCAGCCTCTTGCAGGACAGTCTCTAGCAGGACAGTCTCTTAGGACAGTTTTTGGCTGGACAGTCTCTCGCAGGACAGTCTTTGGCTGGGCAGTCTCTAGTTGGACATTCTCTAGCAGGACAGTCTCTTGGTAGGACAGTCTGTAGCAGGACAGTCTCTGGTAGGACAGTCTCTGGCAGGACAGTCTCTGGTAGGACTGTCTCTGGTAGGTCAGTCTCTAGCAGGACGGTCTCTGGTAGGACAGTCTCTGTCAGGACAGTCTCTAGCAGGACAGCCTCTGGCAGGACAGTTTCTGGCAGGACCATCTCTGGTAGGACAGTCTCTCGCAAGACAGTCTTTGGCTGCATAGTCTCTAATACGACAGTCTTTGGCTGGACATTCTCTAGCAGGACAGTCTCTAGCAGGACAGTCTCTGGCTGGACAGTCTCTAGCAGGACCGTCTCTGGCAGGACAGTCTCTAGCAGGATAGTGTCTGGCTGGACAGTCTCTAGCAGGACACTCTCTAGCAGGTCATTCTCTAGCAGGACATTCTCTAGCAGGACAGTCTCTAGCAGGACAGTCTCTAGCAGGTCAGTCTCTGGCAGGACAGTCTCTAGCAGGAGAGTTTCTAGCAGGTCAGTCTCTGGTAGGACAGTCTCTAGCAGGACGGTCTCTAGCAGCTCAGTCTCTGGTAGGACAGTTTCTAGCAGGAAAGTCTCTAGCAGGACAGTGTCTGGTAGGGCGGTCTCTAGCAGGACAGCCTCTGATCGGACAGTCTCTAGCAGGACAGTGTCTAGCAGGACAGTCTATAGCAGGACGGTCTCTGGTAGGACAGTGAATAGCAGGACAGTCTCTAGCAGGACACTCTCTGGTAGGACAATCTTTGGCTGGACAGTCCCTAGCAGGACAGTCTCTAGCAGGACAGTCCCTAGCAGGACAGTCTCTGGTAGGATAGTCTCTGATAGGACAGTCTCTAGCAGGAGAGTCTCTGGCAGGACAGTCTCCAGTAGGACAGTCTCTGGCAGGACAGTATCAAGCGGGTCAGTCTCTGGTAGGACAGTCTCTGGTAGGACATTCTCTAACGGGTCAGTCTCTGGTAGGACAGTCTCTAGCGGGTCAGTCTCTGGTAGGACAGTCTCGAGCGGGTCAGTCTCTGGGAGGACAGTCTCTAGCAGGACAGTCTGTAGCAGGACAGTCTCTAGCAGGACTGTCTCTGGCCGGGGAGTCTCTGGTAGGACAGTCTATGGTAGGACAGTCTCTAGCAGGACAGTCTCTGGTAGGACTGTCTCTAGCAGGACAGTCTCTAGCAGGACAGTCTCCAGCAGGACAGTTTCTAGCAGGACAGTCTCTGGTAGGACGGTCTCCAGCAGGACATCCTCTGATTGGAAAGTCTCTAGCAGGACAGTCTCTAGCAGGACAGTCTCTGGCAGGAGAGTCTCTGGTAGGACAGTCTCTAGCAGGACAGTCTCTAGCAGGTCAGTCTCTGGTAAGACAGTCTCTAGCAGGACAGTCTCTAGCAGGACAGTCTCTAGCAGGACAGTCTCTGGCAGGACAGTCTCTGGTAAGTCAGTCTCTAGCAGGACAGACTTTGGCTGGACAGTCTCTAGCAGCACAGTCTCTAGCAGCTCAGTCTCTAGCAGGACAGTTTCTAGCAGGACAGTCTCTGGTAGGACAGTCTCTAGCAGGACAGTTTCTAGCAGGAAAGTCTCTAGCAGGACAGTCTCTAGCAGGACACTTTCTGGTAGGACAATCTTTGGCTGGACAGTCCCTAGCAGGACAGTCTCTAGCAGGACAGTCCCTAGCAGGACAGTCTCTGGTGGGATAGTCTCTGATAGGACAGTCTCTAGCAGGAGAGTCTCTGGCAGGACAGTCTCCAGTAGGACAGTCTCTGGCAGGACAGTATCAAGCGGGTCAGGCTCTGGTAAGACAGTCTCTGGTAGGACATTCTCTAGCGGGTCAGTCTCTGGTAGGACAGTCTCTAGCGGGTCAGTCTCTGGTAGGACAGTCTCGAGCGGGTCAGTCTCTGGGAGGACAGTCTCTAGCAGGACAGTCTGTAGCAGGACAGTCTCTAGCAGGACTGTCTCTGGCCGTGGAGTCTCTGGTAGGACAGTCTCTGGTAGGACAGTCTCTAGCAGGATAGTCTCTGGCAGGAGAGTCTCTGGTAGGACAGTCTCTGGTAGGACAGTCTCTAGCAGGACAGTCTCTGGTAGGACGGTCTCTAGCAGGACAGTCTCTAGCAGCTCAGTCTCTAGCAGGACAGTTTCTAGCAGGACAGTCTCTGGTAGGACGGTCTCTAGCAGGACAGCCTCTGATCGGACAGTCTCTAGCAGGACAGTCTCTGGCAGGAGAGTCTCTGGTAGGACAGTCTCTAGCAGGACAGTCTCTAGCAGCTCAGTCTCTGGTAAGACAGTCTCTAGCAGGACAGTCTCTCGCAGGACAGTCTTTGGCTGGACAGTCTCTAGCAGGACATTCTCTAGCAGGACAGTCTCTGGTAGGTCAGTCTCTAGCAGGACAGTCTCTGGTAGGACAGTCTCGAGCAGGACAGTCTCTGGTAGGACAGCCTCTGATAGGACAGTCTCTGGCAGGACAGTCTCTAGCAGGGCAGTCTCTAGCAGGACAGTCTCTGGTAGGACGGTCTCTAGCAGGACAGTCTCTAGCAGCTCAGTGTCTAGCAGGACAGTTTCTAGCAGGACAGTCTCTGGTAGGACGGTCTCTAGCAGGACAGCCTCTGATCGGACAGTCTCTAGCAGGACAGTCTCTGGCAGGAGAGTCTCTGGTAGGACAGTCTCTAGCAGGACAGTCTCTAGCAGCTCAGTCTCTGGTAAGCCAGACTCTAGCAGGACAGTCTTTAGCAGGACAGTCTCTATCTGGACAGTCTCTAGCAGGACAGTCTCTGGCAGGACAGTCTCTGGTAAGACAGTCTCTAGCAGGACAGACTCTGGCTGCACAGTCTCTAGCAGGACAATATCTAGCAGCTCAGTCTCTTAGGACAGTCTTTGGCTGGACAGTCCCTAGCAGGACAGTTTTTGGCTGGACAGTCTCTCGCAGGACAGTCTTTGGCTGGACAGTCTCTAGCAGGACATTCTCTAGCAGGACAGTCTCTGGTAGGTCAGTCTCTAGCAGGACAGTCTCTGGTAGGACAGTCTCGAGCAGGACAGTCTCTGGTAGGACAGCCTCTGATAGGACAGTCTCTGGCAGGACAGTCTCTAGCAGGGCAGTCTCTAGCAGGACAGTCTCTGGTAGGACGGTCTCTAGCAGGACAGTCTCTAGCAGCTCATTCTCTAGCAGGACAGTTTCTAGCAGGACAGTCTCTGGTAGGACGGTCTCTAGCAGGACAGCCTCTGATCGGACAGTCTCTAGCAGGACAGTCTCTGGCAGGAGAGTCTCTGGTAGGACAGTCTCTAGCAGGACAGTCTCTAGCAGCTCAGTCTCTGGTAAGACAGTCTCTAGCAGGACAGTCTCTAGCAGGACAGTCTCTAGCAGGACAGTCTCTATCTGGACAGTCTCTAGCAGGACAGTCTCTGGCAGGACAGTCTCTGGTAAGACAGTCTCTAGCAGGACAGACTCTGGCTGCACAGTCTCTAGCAGGACAATCTCTAGCAGCTCAGTCTCTTAGGACAGTCTTTGGCTGGACAGTCCCTAGCAGGACAGTTTTTGGCTGGACAGTCTCTCGCAGGACAGTCTTTGGCTGGACAGTCTCTAGCAGGACATTCTCTAGCAGGACAGTCTCTGGTAGGTCAGTCTCTAGCAGGACAGTCTCTGGTAGGACAGTCTCGAGCAGGACAGTCTCTGGTAGGACAGCCTCTGATAGGACAGTCTCTGGCAGGACAGTCTCTAGCAGGGCAGTCTCTAGCAGGACAGTCTCTGGTAGGACGGTCTCTAGCAGGACAGTCTCTAGCAGCTCAGTGTCTAGCAGGACAGTTTCTAGCAGGACAGTCTCTGGTAGGACGGTCTCTAGCAGGACAGCCTCTGATCGGACAGTCTCTAGCAGGACAGTCTCTGGCAGGAGAGTCTCTGGTAGGACAGTCTCTAGCAGGACAGTCTCTAGCAGCTCAGTCTCTGGTAAGCCAGACTCTAGCAGGACAGTCTTTAGCAGGACAGTCTCTATCTGGACAGTCTCTAGCAGGACAGTCTCTGGCAGGACAGTCTCTGGTAAGACAGTCTCTAGCAGGACAGACTCTGGCTGCACAGTCTCTAGCAGGACAATATCTAGCAGCTCAGTCTCTTAGGACAGTCTTTGGCTGGACAGTCCCTAGCAGGACAGTTTTTGGCTGGACAGTCTCTCGCAGGACAGTCTTTGGCTGGACAGTCTCTAGCAGGACATTCTCTAGCAGGACAGTCTCTGGTAGGTCAGTCTCTAGCAGGACAGTCTCTGGTAGGACAGTCTCGAGCAGGACAGTCTCTGGTAGGACAGCCTCTGATAGGACAGTCTCTGGCAGGACAGTCTCTAGCAGGGCAGTCTCTAGCAGGACAGTCTCTGGTAGGACGGTCTCTAGCAGGACAGTCTCTAGCAGCTCATTCTCTAGCAGGACAGTTTCTAGCAGGACAGTCTCTGGTAGGACGGTCTCTAGCAGGACAGCCTCTGATCGGACAGTCTCTAGCAGGACAGTCTCTGGCAGGAGAGTCTCTGGTAGGACAGTCTCTAGCAGGACAGTCTCTAGCAGCTCAGTCTCTGGTAAGACAGTCTCTAGCAGGACAGTCTCTAGCAGGACAGTCTCTAGCAGGACAGTCTCTATCTGGACAGTCTCTAGCAGGACAGTCTCTGGTAAGACAGTCTCTAGCAGGACAGACGCTGTCTGCACAGTCTCTAGCAGGACAATCTCTAGCAGCTCAGTCTCTTAGGACAGTCTTTGGCTGGACAGTCCCTAGCAGGACAGTTTTTGGCTGGACAGTCTCTCGCAGGACAGTCTTTGGCTGGACAGTCTCTAGCAGGACATTCTCTAGCAGGACAGTCTCTGGTAGGTCAGTCTCTAGCAGGACAGTCTCTGGTAGGACAGTCTCGAGCAGGACAGTCTCTGGTAGGACAGCCTCTGATAGGACAGTCTCTGGCAGGACAGTCTCTAGCAGGGCAGTCTCTGGTAGGACAGCCTCTGATAGGACAGTCTCGAGCAGGACAGTCTCTGGTAGGACAGCCTCTGATAGGACAGTCTCTGGCAGGACAGTCTCTAGCAGGACAGTCTCTGTTAGGACGGTCTCTAGCAGGACAGTCTCTAGCAGGACAGTCTCTGGCAGGACTGTCTCTGGCAGGACAGTCTCTAGCAGGACAGTCTATGGCAGTACTGTCTCCAGCAGGACAGTCTCTGGCTGGACAGTCTCTAGCAGGACAGTTTCTGGCAGGACAGTCTCTAGCAGCTCAGTCTCTGGTAGGACAGTTTGTAGCAGGAAAGTCTCTAGCAGGACAGTGTCTAGCAGGACAGTCTATAGCAGGACGGTCTCTGGTAGGACAGTGAATAGCAGGACAGTCTCTAGCAGGACACTCTCTGGTAGGACAATCTTTGGCTGGACAGTCCCTAGCAGGAAAGTCTCTAGCAGGACAGTCTATAGCAGGACAGTCTCTGGTAGGATAGTCTCTGATACGACAGTCTCTAGCAGGAGAGTCTCTGGCAGGACAGTCTCTAGTAGGACAGTCTCTGGCAGGACAGTATCAAGCGGGTCAGTCTCTGGTAGGACAGTCTCTGGTAGGACATTCTCTAATGGGTCAGTCTCTGGTAGGACAGTCTCTAGCGGGTCAGTCTCTGGTAGGACAGTCTCGAGCGGGTCAGTCTCTGGGAGGACAGTCTTTAGCAGGACAGTATCTAGCAGGACAGTCTCTAGCAGGACAGTCTCTGGCTGGAGAGTCTCTGGTAGGACAGTCTCTGGTAGGACAGACTCTGGCAGGACAGTCTCTGGCAGGGATTCTCTGGTAGAACAGTCTCTAGCAGGACAGTCTCTATCAGGACAGTCTCTAGCAGGACAGTCTCTAGCAGGACAGTTTCTAGCAGGACAGTCTCTGGTAGGACGGTCTCTAGCAGGACAGCCTCTGATCGGACAGTCTCTAGCAGGACAGTCTCTGGCAGGAGTGTCTCTGGTAGGACTTTGTCTAGCAGGACAGTCTCTAGCAGGTCAGTCTCTGGTAAGACAGTCTCTAGCAGGACAGTCTCTAGCAGGACAGTCTCTAGCAGGACAGTCTCTAGCAGGACAGTCTCTGGCAGGACAGTCTCTGGTAGGTCAGCCTCTTGCAGGACAGTCTCTAGCAGGACAGTCTCTTAGGACAGTTTTTGGCTGGACAGTCTCTCGCAGGACAGTCTTTGGCTGGGCAGTCTCTAGTTGGACATTCTCTAGCAGGACAGTCTCTGGTAGGACAGTCTCTAGCAGGACAGTCTCTGGTAGGACAGTCTCTGTCAGGACAGTCTCTAGCAGGACAGCCTCTGGCAGGACAGTTTCTGGCAGGACCATCTCTGGTAGGACAGTCTCTAGCAGGACAGTCTCTAGCAGGACAGTCTCTGGCAGGACAGTCGCTGGTAGGACAGTCTCTGGCAGGATAGTCTCTAGCAGGGCAGTTTCTGGCAGGATAGTCTCTGGTAGGACAGTCTCTCGCAAGACAGTCTTTGGCTGGATAGTCTCTAATAGGACAGTCTTTGGCTGGACATTCTCTAGCAGGACAGTCTCTAGCAGGACAGTCTCTGGCTGGACAGTCTCTAGCAGGACCGTCTCTGGCAGGACAGTCTCTAGCAGGATAGTGTCTGGCTGGACAGTCTCTAGCAGGACAGTCTCTAGCAGGTCATTCTCTAGCAGGACATTCTCTAGCAGGACAGTCTCTAGCAGGACAGTCTCTAGCAGGTCAGTCTCTGGCAGGACAGTCTCTAGCAGGAGGGTCTCTAGCAGGTCAGTCTCTGGTAGGACAGTCTCTAGCAGGACAGTCTCTAGCAGCTCAGTCTCTGGTAGGACAGTTTCTAGCAGGAAAGTCTCTAGCAGGACAGTGTCTGGTAGGACGGTCTCTAGCAGGACAGCCTCTGATCGGACAGTCTCTAGCAGGACAGTGTCTAGCAGGACAGTCTATAGCAGGACGGTCTCTGGTAGGACAGTGAATAGCAGGACAGTCTCTAGCAGGACACTCTCTGGTAGGACAATCTTTGGCTGGACAGTCCCTAGCAGGACAGTCTCTAGCAGGACAGTCCCTAGCAGGACAGTCTCTGGTAGGATAGTCTCTGATAGGACAGTCTCTAGCAGGAGAGTCTCTGGCAAGACAGTCTCCAGTAGGACAGTCTCTGCAGGACAGTATCAAGTGGGTCAGTCTCTGGTAGGACAGTCTCTGGTAGGACATTCTCTAGCGGGTCAGTCTCTGGTAGGACAGTCTCGAGCGGGTCAGTCTCTGGGAGGACAGTCTCTAGCAGGACAGTCTGTAGCAGGACAGTCTCTAGCAGGACAGTCTCTGGCAGGAGAGTCTCTGGTAGGACAGTCTCTGGTAGGACAGTCTCTAGCAGGACAGTCTCTGGTAGGACGGTCTCTAGCAGGACAGTCTCTAGCAGGACAGTCTCTAGCAGGACAGTTTCTAGCAGGACAGTCTCTGGTAGGATGGTCTCCAGCAGGACATCCTCTGATCGGAAAGTCTCTAGCAGGACAGTCTCTAGCAGGACAGTCTCTGGCAGGAGATTCTCTGGTAGGACAGTCTCTAGCAGGACAGTCTCTAGCAGGTCAGTCTCTGGTAAGACAGTCTCTAGCAGGACAGTCTCTAGCAGGACAGTCTCTGGCAGGACAGTCTCTGGTAAGTCAGTCTCTAGCAGGACAGACTCTGGCTGGACAGTCTCTAGCAGGACAGTCTCTGTTAGGACGGTCATAGCAGGACAGTCTCTAGCAGGACATTCTCTGGCAGGACAGTCTCTGGCAGGACAGTCTCTAGCAGGACAGTCTATGGCAGTACTGTCTCCAGCAGGACAGTCTCTGGCTGGACAGTCTCTAGCAGGACAGTCTCTGGCAGGACAGTCTCTGGCAGGACAGTCTCTGGCTGTACAGTCTCCAGCAGGACAGTCTCCAGCAGGACAGTCTCTGGTAAGTCAGTCTCTAGCAGGACAGTCTCTAGCAGGACAGTCTCTGGCAGGACAGTCTCTGGTAAGTCAGTCTCTAGCAGGACAGACTCTGGCTGGACAGTCTCTAGCAGGACAGTCTCTAGCAGCTCAGTCTCTTAGGACAGTCTTTGGCTGGACAGTCCCTAGCAGGACAGTTTTTGGCTGGACAGTCTCTCGCAGGACAGTCTTTGGCTGGACAGTCTCTAGTAGGACATACTCTAGCAGGACCGTCTCTAGCAGGTCAGTCTCTGGTAAGACAGTCTCTAGCAGGACAGTCTCTAGCAGGACAGTCTCTATCTGGACAGTCTCTAGCAGGACAGTCTCTGGCAGGACAGTCTCTGGTAAGTCAGTCTCTAGCAGGACAGACTCTGGCTGGACAGTCTCTAGCAGGACAGTCTCTAGCAGCTCAGTCTCTTAGGACAGTCTTTGGCTGGACAGTCCCTAGCAGGACAGTTTTTGGCTGGACAGTCTCTCGCAGGACAGTCTTTGGCTGGACAGTCTCTATTAGGACAATATCCAGCAGGACAGTCTCTGGTAGGACAGTCTCTGGTAGGTCAGTCTCTAGCAGGACAGTCTCTGGTAGGACAGTCTCGAGCAGAACAGTCTCTGGTAGGACAGCCTCTGATAGGACATTCTTTGGCAGGACAGTCTCTAGCAGGGCAGTCTCTGGCTGGACAGTCTCTAGCAGGACAGTCTCTAGCAGGACAGTCTCTGTTAGGACGGTCTCTAGCAGGACAGTCTCTAGCAGGACATTCTCTGGCAGGACAGTCTATGGCAGTACTGTCTCCAGCAGGACAGTCTCTGGCAGGACAGTCTCTAGCAGGACAGTCTCTGGCAGGACAGTCTCTGGCAGGACAGTCTCTGGCTGTACAGTCTCCAGCAGGACAGTCTCCAGCAGGACAGTCTCTGGTAAGTCAGTCTCTAGCAGGACAGACTCTGGCTGGACAGTCTCTAGCAGGACAGCCTCTAGCAGCTCAGTCTCTTAGGACAGTCTTTGGCTGGACAGTCCCTAGCAGGACAGTTTTTGGCTGCACAGTCTCTCGCAGGACAGTCTTTGGCTGGACAGTCTCTAGTAGGACATTCTCTAGCTGGACAGTCTCTGGTAGGACAGTCTCTGGTAGGTCAGTCTCTAGCAGGACAGTCTCTGGTAGGACAGTCTGGAGCAGGACAGTCTCTGGTAGGACAGCCTCTGATAGGACAGTCTCTGGCAGGACAGTCTCTAGCAGGGCAGTCTCTGGCAGGACAGTCTCTGGCAGGACTTCTCTAGCAGGACAGTCTGTGGCAGTACTGTCTCCAGCAGGACAGTCTCTGGCAGGGATTCTCTGGTAGAACAGTCTCTAGCAGGACAGTCTCTATCAGGACAGTCTCTAGCAGGACAGTCTCTAGCAGGACAGTTTCTAGCAGGACAGTCTCTGGTAGGACGGTCTCTAGCAGGACAGCCTCTGATCGGACTGTCTCTAGCAGGACAGTCTCTGGCAGGAGTGTCTCTGGTAGGACATTGTCTAGCAGGACAGTCTCTAGCAGGTCAGTCTCTGGTAAGACAGTCTCTAGCAGGACAGTCTCTAGCAGGACAGTCTCTAGCAGGACAGTCTCTGGCAGGACAGTCTCTGGTAGGTCAGCCTCTTGCAGGACAGTCTCTAGCAGGACAGTCTCTTAGGACAGTTTTTGGCTGGACAGTCTCTCGCAGGACAGTCTTTGGCTGGGCAGTCTCTAGTTGGACATTCTCTAGCAGGACAGTCTCTGGTAGGTCAGTCTCTAGCAGGACAGTCTCTGGTAGGACAGTCTCTGTCAGGACAGTCTCTAGCAGGACAGCCTCAGGCAGGACAGTTTCTGGCAGGACCATCTCTGGTAGGACAGTCTCTAGCAGGACAGTCTCTAGCAGGACAGTCTCTGGCAGGACAGTCGCTGGTAGGACAGTCTCTGGCAGGATAGTCTCTAGCAGGGCAGTTTCTGGCAGGATAGTCTCTGGTAGGACAGTCTCTCGCAAGACAGTCTTTGGCTGGATAGTCTCTAATAGGACAGTCTTTGGCTGGACATTCTCTAGCAGGACAGTCTCTAGCAGGACAGTCTCTGGCTGGACAGTCTCTAGCAGGACCGTCTCTGGCAGGACAGTCTCTAGCAGGATAGTGTCTGGCTGGACAGTCTCTAGCAGGACACTCTCTAGCAGGTCATTCTCTAGCAGGACATTCTCTAGCAGGACAGTCTCTAGCAGGACAGTCTCTAGCAGGTCAGTCTCTGGCAGGACAGTCTCTAGCAGGAGAGTCTCTAGCAGGTCAGTCTCTGGTAGGACAGTCTCTAGCAGGACAGTCTCTAGCAGCTCAGTCTCTGGTAGGACAGTTTCTAGCAGGAAAGTCTCTAGCAGGACAGTGTCTGGTAGGACGGTCTCTAGCAGGACAGCCTCTGATCGGACAGTCTCTAGCAGGACAGTGTCTAGCAGGACAGTCTATAGCAGGACGGTCTCTGGTAGGACATTGAATAGCAGGACAGTCTCTAGCAGGACACTCTCTGGTAGGACAATCTTTGGCTGGACAGTCCCTAGCAGGACAGTCTCTAGCAGGACAGTCCCTAGCAGGACAGTCTCTGGTAGGATAGTCTCTGATAGGACAGTCTCTAGCAGGAGAGTCTCTGGCAGGACAGTCTCCAGTAGGACAGTCTCTGCAGGACAGTATCAAGCGGGTCAGTCTCTGGTAGGACAGTCTCTGGTAGGACATTCTCTAGCGGGTCAGTCTCTGGTAGGACAGTCTCGAGCGGGTCAGTCTCTGGGAGGACAGTCTCTAGCAGGACAGTCTGTAGCAGGACAGTCTCTAGCAGGACAGTCTCTGGCAGGAGAGTCTCTGGTAGGACAGTCTCTGGTAGGACAGTCTCTAGCAGGACAGTCTCTGGTAGGACGGTCTCTAGCAGGACAGTCTCTAGCAGGACAGTCTCTAGCAGGACAGTTTCTAGCAGGACAGTCTCTGGTAGGATGGTCTCCAGCAGGAGATCCTCTGATCGGAAAGTCTCTAGCAGGACAGTCTCTAGCAGGACAGTCTCTGGCAGGAGAGTCTCTGGTAGGACAGTCTCTAGCAGGACAGTCTCTAGCAGGTCAGTCTCTGGTAAGACAGTCTCTAGCAGGACAGTCTCTAGCAGGACAGTCTCTGGCAGGACAGTCTCTGGTAAGTCAGTCTCTAGCAGGACAGACTCTGGCTGGACAGTCTCTAGCAGGACAGTCTCTAGCAGCTCAGTCTCTTAGGACAGTCTTTGGCTGGACAGTCCCTAGCAGGACAGTTTTTGGCTGGACAGTCTCTCGCAGGACAGTCTTTGGCTGGACAGTCTCTAGTAGGACATACTCTAGCAGGACCGTCTCTAGCAGGTCAGTCTCTGGTAAGACAGTCTCTAGCAGGACAGTCTCTAGCAGGACAGTCTCTATCTGGACAGTCTCTAGCAGGACAGTCTCTGGCAGGACAGTCTCTGGTAAGTCAGTCTCTAGCAGGACAGACTCTGGCTGGACAGTCTCTAGCAGGACAGTCTCTAGCAGCTCAGTCTCTTAGGACAGTCTTTGGCTGGACAGTCCCTAGCAGGACAGTTTTTGGCTGCACAGTCTCTCGCAGGACAGTCTTTGGCTGGACAGTCTCTATTAGGACAATATCTAGCAGGACAGTCTCTGGTAGGACAGTCTCTGGTAGGTCAGTCTCTAGCAGGACAGTCTCTGGTAGGACAGTCTCGAGCAGGACAGTCTCTGGTAGGACAGCCTCTGATAGGACATTCTTTGGCAGGACAGTCTCTAGCAGGGCAGTCTCTGGCTGGACAGTCTCTAGCAGGACAGTCTCTAGCAGGACAGTCTCTGTTAGGACGGTCTCTAGCAGGACAGTCTCTAACAGGACATTCTCTGGCAGGACAGTCTCTGGCAGGACTGTCTCTAGCAGGACAGTCTATGGCAGTACTGTCTCCAGCAGGACAGTCTCTGGCTGGACAGTCTCTAGCAGGACAGTCTCTGGCAGGACAGTCTCTGGCAGGACAGTCTCTGGCTGTACAGTCTCCAGCAGGACAGTCTCCAGCAGGACAGTCTCTGGTAAGTCAGTCTCTAGCAGGACAGACTCTGGCTGGACAGTCTCTAGCAGGACAGTCTCTAGCAGCTCAGTCTCTTAGGACAGTCTTTGGCTGGACAGTCCCTAGCAGGACAGTTTTTGGCTGCACAGTCTCTCGCAGGACAGTCTTTGGCTGGACAGTCTCTAGTAGGACATTCTCTAGCTGGACAGTCTCTGGTAGGACAGTCTCTGGTAGGTCAGTCTCTAGCAGGACAGTCTCTGGTAGGACAGTCTGGAGCAGGACAGTCTCTGGTAGGACAGCCTCTGATAGGACAGTCTCTGGCAGGACAGTCTCTAGCAGGGCAGTCTCTGGCAGGACAGTCTCTGGCAGGACTTCTCTAGCAGGACAGTCTGTGGCAGTACTGTCTCCAGCAGGACAGTCTCTGGCTGGACAGTCTCTAGCAGGACAGTCTCTGTCAGGACAGTCTCTGGCAGGACAGTCTCTGGCTGGACAGTCTCTAGCAGGACAGTCTCCAGCAGGACAGTCTCCAGCAGGACAGTCTCTGGCTGGACAGTCTCTAGCAGGACAGTGTCTGGCAGGACAGTCTCTAGCAGGATAGTGTCTGGCTGGACAGTCTCTCGCAGGACAGTCTCCAGCAGGTCATTCTCTAGCAGGACATTCTCTAACAGGACAGTCTCTAGCAGGACAGTCTCTATCAGGTCAGTCTCTGGCCGGACAGTCTCTAGCAGGACAGTCTCTAGCAGGTCAGTCTCTGGTAGGACAGTCTCTAGCAGGACAGTCTCTGGCAGGTCAGTCTCTGGTAGGACAGTTTCTAGCAGGACAGTCTCCAGCAGGACAGTGTCTAGCAGGACAGTCTATAGCAGGACGGTCTCTGGTAGGACAGTGAATAGCAGGACACTCTCTAGCAGGACACTGTCTGGTAGGACAATCTTTGGCTGCACAGTCCCTAGCAGGAAAGTCTCTAGCAGGACAGTCTCTAGCAGGACAGTCTCTGGTAGGATAGTCTCTGATACGACAGTCTCTAGCAGTAGAGTCTCTGGCAAGACAGTCTCTAGTAGGACAGTCTCTGGCAGGACAGTATCAAGCGGGTCAGTCTCTGGTAGGACAGTCTCTGGTAGGACATTCTCTAACGGGTCAGTCTCTGGTAGGACAGTCTCGAGCGGGTCAGTCTCTGGGAGGACAGTCTCTAGCAGGACAGTCTGTAGCAGGACAGTCTCTAGCAGGACAGTCTCTGGCAGGAGAGTCTCTGGTAGGACAGTCTCTGGTAGGACAGACTCTAGCAGGACAGTCTCTGGCAGGGAGTCTCTGGTAGAACAGTCTCTAGCAGGACAGTCTCTTGTAGGACGGTCTCTAGCAGGACAGTCTCTAGCAGGACAGTCTCTAGCAGTACAGTTTCTAGCGGGACAGTCTCTGGTAGGACGGTCTCTAGCAGGAAAGCCTCTGATCGGACAGTGTCTAGCAGGACAGTCTCTAGCGGGACAGTCTCTGGCAGTAGAGTCTCTGGTAGGACAGTCTCTAGCAGGTCAGTCTCTGGTAAGACAGTCTCTAGCAGGACAGTCTCTAGCAGGACAGTCTCTAGCAGGACAGTCTCTGGCAGGACAGTCTCTGGTAGGTCAGTCTCTTGCAGGACAGTCTCTAGCAGGACAGTCTCTTAGGACAGTCTTTGGCTGGACAGTCCCTAGCAGGACAGTTTTTGGCTGGACAGTATCTCGCAGGACAGTCTTTGGCTGGGCAGTCTCTAGTAGGACATTCTCTAGCTGGACAGTCTCTGGTAGGACAGTCTCTAGCAGGACAGTCTCTGGTAGGACAGTCTCTGGCAGGACAGTCTCTGGTAGGACTGTCTCTGGTAGGTCAGTCTCTAGCAGGACGGTCTCTGGTAGGACAGTTTCTGGCAGGACCATCTCTGGTAGGACAGTCTCTAGCAGGACAGTCTCTAGCAGGACAGTCTCTGGCAGGACAGTCTCTTAGGACAGTCTTTGGCTGGACAGTCCCTAGCAGGACAGTTTTTGGCTGGACAGTATCTCGCAGGACAGTCTTTGGCTGGGCAGTCTCTAGTAGGACATTCTCTAGCAGGACAGTCTCTGGTAGGACAGTCTCTAGCAGGACAGTCTCTGGTAGGACAGTCTCTGGCAGGACAGTCTCTGGTAGGACTGTCTCTGGTAGGTCAGTCTCTAGCAGGACGGTCTCTGGTAGGACAGTTTCTGGCAGGACCATCTCTGGTAGGACAGTCTCTAGCAGGACAGTCTCTAGCAGGACAGTCTCTGGCAGGACAGTCGCTGGTAGGACAGTCTCTGGCAGGATAGTATCTAGCAGGGCAGTCTCTGGCAGGATAGTCTCTGGTAGGACAGTCTCTCGCAGGACAGTCTTTGGCAGGATAGTCTCTAATAGGACATTCTTTGGTTGGACAATCTCTAGAAGGACAGTCTCTGGCTGGACAGTCTCTAGCAGGACCGTCTCTGGCAGGACAGTCTCTAGCAGGATAGTTTCTGGCTGGACAGTCTCTATCAGGACAGTCTCTAGCAGGTCATTCTCTAGCAGGACATTCTCTAGCAGGACAGCCTCTAGCAGGACAGTCTCTAGCAGGTCAGTCTCTGGCAGGACAGTCTCTAGCAGGACAGTCTCTAGCAGGTCAGTCTCTGGTAGGACAGTCTCTAGCAGGACTGTCTCTAGCAGCTCAGTCTCTGGTAGGACAGTTTCTAGCAGGAAAGTCTCTAGCAGGACAGTCTCTAGCAGGACACTTTCTGGTAGGACAATCTTTGGCTGGACAGTCCCTAGCAGGACAGTCTCTAGCAGGACAGGCCCTAGCAGGACAGTCTCTGGTGGGATAGTCTCTGATAGGACAGTCTCTAGCAGGAGAGTCTCTGGCAGGACAGTCTCCAGTAGGACAGTCTCTGGCAGGACAGTATCAAGCGGGTCAGTCTCTGGTAGGACAGTCTCTGGTAGGACATTCTCTAGCGGGTCAGTCTCTGGTAGGACAGTCTCTAGCGGGTCAGTCTCTGGTAGGACAGTCTCGAGCTGGTCAGTCTCTGGGAGGACAGTCTCTAGCAGGACAGTCTGTAGCAGGACAGTCTCTAGCAGGACTGTCTCTGGCCGGGGAGTCTCTGGTAGGACAGTCTCTGGGAGGACAGTCTCTAGCAGGATAGTCTCTGGCAGGAGAGTCTCTGGTAGGACAGTCTCTGGTAGGACAGTCTCTAGCAGGACAGTCTCTGGTAGGACGGTCTCTAGCAGGACAGTCTCTAGCAGCTCAGTCTCTAGCAGGACAGTTTCTAGCAGGACAGTCTCTGGTAGGACGGTCTCTAGCAGGACAGCCTCTGATCGGACAGTCTCTAGCAGGACAGTCTCTGGCAGGAGAGTCTCTGGTAAGACAGTCTCTAGCAGGACAGACTCTGGCTGCACAGTCTCTAGCAGTACAATCTCTAGCAGCTCAGTCTCTTAAGACAGTCTTTGGCTGGACAGTCCCTAGCAGGACAGTTTTTGGCTGGACAGTCTCTCGCAGGACAGTCTTTGGCTGGACAGTCTCTAGCAGGACATTCTCTAGCAGGACAGTCTCTGGTAGGTCAGTCTCTAGCAGGACAGTCTCTGGTAGGACAGTCTCGAGCAGGACAGTCTCTGGTAGGACAGCCTCTGATAGGACAGTCTCTGGCAGCACAGTCTCTAGCAGGGCAGTCTCTAGCAGGACAGTCTCTGTTAGGACGGTCTCTAGCAGGACAGTCTCTAGCAGGACAGTCTCTGGCAGGACTGTCTCTGGCAGGACAGTCTCTAGCAGGACAGTCTCTGGCAGGAGAGTCTCTGGTAGGACAGTCTCTGGTAGGACAGACTCTAGCAGGACAGTCTCTGGCAGGGAGTCTCTGGTAGAACAGTCTCTAGCAGGACAGTCTCTGGTAGGACGGTCTCTAGCAGGACAGTCTCTAGCAGGACAGTCTCTAGCAGGACAGTTTCTAGCGGGACAGTCTCTGGTAGGACGGTCTCTAGCAGGAAAGCCTCTGATCGGACAGTGTCTAGCAGGACAGTCTCTAGCGGGACAGTCTCTGGCAGTAGAGTCTCTGGTAGGACAGTCTCTAGAAGGACAGTCTCTAGCAGGTCAGTCTCTGGTAAGACAGTCTCTAGCAGGACAGTCTCTAGCATGACAGTCTCTAGCAGGACAGTCTCTGGCAGGACAGTCTCTGGTAGGTCAGTCTCTTGCAGGACAGTCTCTAGCAGGACAGTCTCTTAGGACAGTCTTTGGCTGGACAGTCCCTAGCAGGACAGTTTTTGGCTGGACAGTATCTCGCAGGACAGTCTTTGGCTGGGCAGTCTCTAGTAGGACATTCTCTAGCAGGACAGTCTCTGGTAGGACAGTCTCTAGCAGGACAGTCTCTGGTAGGACAGTCTCTGGCAGGACAGTCTCTGGTAGGACTGTCTCTGGTAGGTCAGTCTCTAGCAGGACGGTCTCTGGTAGGACAGTTTCTGGCAGGACCATCTCTGGTAGGACAGTCTCTAGCAGGACAGTCTCTAGCAGGACAGTCTCTGGCAGGACAGTCTCTTAGGACAGTCTTTGGCTGGACAGTCCCTAGCAGGACAGTTTTTGGCTGGACAGTATCTCGCAGGACAGTCTTTGGCTGGGCAGTCTCTAGTAGGACATTCTCTAGCAGGACAGTCTCTGGTAGGACAGTCTCTAGCAGGACAGTCTCTGGTAGGACAGTCTCTGGCAGGACAGTCTCTGGTAGGACTGTCTCTGGTAGGTCAGTCTCTAGCAGGACGGTCTCTGGTAGGACAGTTTCTGGCAGGACCATCTCTGGTAGGACAGTCTCTAGCAGGACAGTCTCTAGCAGGACAGTCTCTGGCAGGACAGTCGCTGGTAGGACAGTCTCTGGCAGAATAGTATCTAGCAGGGCAGTCTCTGGCAGGATAGTCTCTGGTAGGACAGTCTCTCGCAGGGCAGTCTTTGGCAGGATAGTCTCTAATAGGACATTCTTTGCTTGGACAATCTCTAGAAGGACAGTCTCTGGCTGGACAGTCTCTAGCAGGACCGTCTCTGGCAGGACAGTCTCTAGCAGGATAGTGTCTGGCTGGACAGTCTCTATCAGGACAGTCTCTAGCAGGTCATTCTCTAGCAGGACATTCTCTAGCAGGACAGCCTCTAGCAGGACAGTCTCTAGCAGGTCAGTCTCTGGCAGGACAGTCTCTAGCAGGACAGTCTCTAGCAGGTCAGTCTCTGGTAGGACAGTCTCTAGCAGGACAGTCTCTAGCAGGATAGTCTCTGGCAGGAGAGTCTCTGGTAGGACAGTCTCTGGTAGGACAGTCTCTAGCAGGACAGTCTCTGGTAGGACGGTCTCTAGCAGGACAGTCTCTAGCAGCTCAGTCTCTAGCAGGACAGTTTCTAGCAGGACAGTCTCTGGTAGGACGGTCTCTAGCAGGACAGCCTCTGATCGGACAGTCTCTAGCAGGACAGTCTCTGGCAGGAGAGTCTCTGGTAAGACAGTCTCTAGCAGGACAGACTCTGGCTGCACAGTCTCTAGCAGTACAATCTCTAGCAGCTCAGTCTCTTAAGACAGTCTTTGGCTGGACAGTCCCTAGCAGGACAGTTTTTGGCTGGACAGTCTCTCGCAGGACAGTCTTTGGCTGGACAGTCTCTAGCAGGACATTCTCTAGCAGGACAGTCTCTGGTAGGTCAGTCTCTAGCAGGACAGTCTCTGGTAGGACAGTCTCGAGCAGGACAGTCTCTGGTAGGACAGCCTCTGATAGGACAGTCTCTGGCAGCACAGTCTCTAGCAGGGCAGTCTCTAGCAGGACAGTCTCTGTTAGGACGGTCTCTAGCAGGACAGTCTCTAGCAGGACAGTCTCTGGCAGGACTGTCTCTGGCAGGACAGTCTCTAGCAGGACAGTCTCTGGCAGGAGAGTCTCTGGTAGGACAGTCTCTGGTAGGACAGACTCTAGCAGGACAGTCTCTGGCAGGGAGTCTCTGGTAGAACAGTCTCTAGCAGGACAGTCTCTGGTAGGACGGTCTCTAGCAGGACAGTCTCTAGCAGGACAGTCTCTAGCAGGACAGTTTCTAGCGGGACAGTCTCTGGTAGGACGGTCTCTAGCAGGAAAGCCTCTGATCGGACAGTGTCTAGCAGGACAGTCTCTAGCGGGACAGTCTCTGGCAGTAGAGTCTCTGGTAGGACAGTCTCTAGCAGGACAGTCTCTAGCAGGTCAGTCTCTGGTAAGACAGTCTCTAGCAGGACAGTCTCTAGCATGACAGTCTCTAGCAGGACAGTCTCTGGCAGGACAGTCTCTGGTAGGTCAGTCTCTTGCAGGACAGTCTCTAGCAGGACAGTCTCTTAGGACAGTCTTTGGCTGGACAGTCCCTAGCAGGACAGTTTTTGGCTGGACAGTATCTCGCAGGACAGTCTTTGGCTGGGCAGTCTCTAGTAGGACATTCTCTAGCAGGACAGTCTCTGGTAGGACAGTCTCTAGCAGGACAGTCTCTGGTAGGACAGTCTCTGGCAGGACAGTCTCTGGTAGGACTGTCTCTGGTAGGTCAGTCTCTAGCAGGACGGTCTCTGGTAGGACAGTTTCTGGCAGGACCATCTCTGGTAGGACAGTCTCTAGCAGGACAGTCTCTAGCAGGACAGTCTCTGGCAGGACAGTCTCTTAGGACAGTCTTTGGCTGGACAGTCCCTAGCAGGACAGTTTTTGGCTGGACAGTATCTCGCAGGACAGTCTTTGGCTGGGCAGTCTCTAGTAGGACATTCTCTAGCAGGACAGTCTCTGGTAGGACAGTCTCTAGCAGGACAGTCTCTGGTAGGACAGTCTCTGGCAGGACAGTCTCTGGTAGGACTGTCTCTGGTAGGTCAGTCTCTAGCAGGACGGTCTCTGGTAGGACAGTTTCTGGCAGGACCATCTCTGGTAGGACAGTCTCTAGCAGGACAGTCTCTAGCAGGACAGTCTCTGGCAGGACAGTCGCTGGTAGGACAGTCTCTGGCAGGATAGTATCTAGCAGGGCAGTCTCTGGCAGGATAGTCTCTGGTAGGACAGTCTCTCGCAGGGCAGTCTTTGGCAGGATAGTCTCTAATAGGACATTCTTTGCTTGGACAATCTCTAGAAGGACAGTCTCTGGCTGGACAGTCTCTAGCAGGACCGTCTCTGGCAGGACAGTCTCTAGCAGGATAGTGTCTGGCTGGACAGTCTCTATCAGGACAGTCTCTAGCAGGTCATTCTCTAGCAGGACATTCTCTAGCAGGACAGCCTCTAGCAGGACAGTCTCTAGCAGGTCAGTCTCTGGCAGGACAGTCTCTAGCAGGACAGTCTCTAGCAGGTCAGTCTCTGGTAGGACAGTCTCTAGCAGGACAGTCTCTAGCAGCTCAGTCTCTGGTAGGACAGTTTCTAGCAGGAAAGTCTCTAGCAGGACAGTCTCTAGCAGGACACTTTCTGGTAGGACAATCTTTGGCTGGACAGTCCCTAGCAGGACAGTCTCTAGCAGGACAGGCCCTAGCAGGACAGTCTCTGGTGGGATAGTCTCTGATAGGACAGTCTCTAGCAGCAGAGTCTCTGGCAGGACAGTCTCCAGTAGGACAGTCTCTGGCAGGACAGTATCAAGCGGGTCAGTCTCTGGTAGGACAGTCTCTGGTAGGACATTCTCTAGCGGGTCAGTCTCTGGTAGGACAGTCTCTAGCGGGTCAGTCTCTGGTAGGACAGTCTCGAGCTGGTCAGTCTCTGGGAGGACAGTCTCTAGCAGGACAGTCTGTAGCAGGACAGTCTCTAGCAGGACTGTCTCTGGCCGGCGAGTCTCTGGTAGGACAGTCTCTGGGAGGACAGTCTCTAGCAGGATAGTCTCTGGCAGGAGAGTCTCTGGTAGGACAGTCTCTGGTAGGACAGTCTCTAGCAGGACAGTCTCTGGTAGGACGGTCTCTAGCAGGACAGTCTCTAGCAGCTCAGTCTCTAGCAGGACAGTTTCTAGCAGGACAGTCTCTGGTAGGACGGTCTCTAGCAGGACAGCCTCTGATCGGACAGTCTCTAGCAGGACAGTCTCTGGCAGGAGAGTCTCTGGTAAGACAGTCTCTAGCAGGACAGACTCTGGCTGCACAGTCTCTAGCAGGACAATCTCTAGCAGCTCAGTCTCTTAAGACAGTCTTTGGCTGGACAGTCCCTAGCAGGACAGTTTTTGGCTGGACAGTCTCTCGCAGGACAGTCTTTGGCTGGACAGTCTCTAGCAGGACATTCTCTAGCAGGACAGTCTCTGGTAGGTCAGTCTCTAGCAGGACAGTCTCTGGTAGGACAGTCTCGAGCAGGACAGTCTCTGGTAGGACAGCCTCTGATAGGACAGTCTCTGGCAGCACAGTCTCTAGCAGGGCAGTCTCTAGCAGGACAGTCTCTGTTAGGACGGTCTCTAGCAGGACAGTCTCTAGCAGGACAGTCTCTGGCAGGACTGTCTCTGGCAGGACAGTCTCTAGCAGGACAGTCTATGGCAGTACTGTCTCCAGCAGGACAGTCTCTGGCTGGACAGTCTCTAGCAGGACAGTTTCTGGCAGGACAGTCTCTAGCAGCTCAGTCTCTGGTAGGACAGTTTCTAGCAGGAAAGTCTCTAGCAGGACAGTGTCTAGCAGGACAGTCTATAGCAGGACGGTCTCTGGTAGGACAGTGAAAAGCAGGACAGTCTCTAGCAGGACACTTTCTGGTAGGACAATCTTTGGCTGGACAGTCCCTAGCAGGATAGTCCCTAGCAGGACAGTGTCTAGCAGGACAGTCTCTAGCAGGACAGTTTCTAGCAGGACAGTCTCTGGTAGGACGGTCTCTAGCAGGACAGCCTCTGATCGGACATTCTCTAGGAGGACAGTCTCTAGCAGGACAGTCTCTGGCAGGAGAGTCTCTGGTAGGACAGTCTCTAGCAGGACATTCTCTAGCAGCTCAGTCTCTGGTAAGACAGTCTCTAGCAGGACAGTCTCTAGCAGGACAGTCTCTAGCAGGACAGTCTCTGGTAGGACTGTCTCTGGTAGGTCAGTCTCTAGCAGGACGGTCAATGGTAGGACAGTCTCTGTCAGGACAGTCCCTAGCAGGATAGCCTCTGGCAGGACAGTTTCTGGCAGGACCATCTCTGTTAGGACAGTCTCTAGCAGGACAGTCTCTAGCAGGACAGTCTCTGGCAGGACAGTCGCTGGTAGGACAGTCTCTGGCAGGATAGTCTCTAGCAGGGCAGTCTCTGGCAGGATAGTCTCTGGTAGGACAGTCTCTCGCAGGGCAGTCTTTGGCTGGATAGTCTCTAATAGGACAGTCTTTGGCTGGACATTCTCTAGCAGGACAGTCTCTAGCAGGACCGTCTGTAGCAGGATAGTGTTTGGCTGGACAGTCTCTAGCAGGACAGTCTCTAGCAGGTCATTCTCTAGCAGGACATTCTCTAGCAGGACAGTCTCTAGCAGGACAGTCTCTAGCAGGTCAGTCTCTGGCAGGACAGTCTCTAGCAGGACAGTCTCTAGCAGGTCAGTCTCTGGTAGGATAGTCCGTAGCAGGACAGTCTCTAGCAACTCAGTCTCTGGTAGGGCAGATTCTAGCAGGAAAGTCTCTAGCAGGACAGTGTCTAGCAGGACTGTCTATAGCAGGACGGTCTCTGGTAGGACAGTGAATAGCAGGACAGTCTCTAGCTGGACACTTTCTGGTAGGACAATCTTTGGCTGGACAGTCCCTAGCAGGACAGTCTCTAGCAGGACAGTCCCTAGCAGGACAGTCTCTGGTAGGATAGTCTCTGATAGGACAGTCTCTAGCAGGAGAGTCTCTGGCAGGACAGTCTCCAGTAGGACAGTCTCTGGCAGGATAGTATCAAGCGGGTCAGTCATGGTAGGACAGTCTCTGGTAGGAAATTCTCTAGCGGGTCAGTCTCTGGTAGGACAGTCTCTAGCGGGTCAGTCTCTGGTAGGACAGTCTCGAGCGGGTCAGTCTCTGGGAGGACAGTCTCTAGCAGGACAGTCTGTAGCAGGACAGTCTCTAGCAGGACTTTCTCTGGCCGGAAAGTCTCTGGTAGGACAGTCTCTGGTAGGACAGTCTCTAGCAGGACAGTCTCTGGCAGGAGAGTCTCTGGTAGGACAGTCTCTGGTAGGACAGTCTCTAGCAGGACAGTCTCTGGTAGGACGGTCTCTAGCAGGACAGTCTCTAGCAGGACAGTCTCTAGCAGGACAGTTTCTAGCAGGACAGTCTCTGGTAGGACGGTCTCTAGCAGGACAGCCTCTGATCCGACAGTCTCTAGCAGGACAGTCTCTAGCAGGACAGTCTCTGGCAGGTCAGTCTCTGGTAAGACAGTCTCTAGCAGGACAGTCTCTAGCAGGACAGTCTCTGGCAGGAGAGTCTCTGGTAGGACAGTCTCTGGTAGGACAGTCTCTAGCAGGACAGTCTCTGGTAGGACGGTCTCTAGCAGGACAGTCTCTAGCAGGACAGTCTCTAGCAGGACAGTTTCTAGCAGGACAGTCTCTGGTAGGACGGTCTCTAGCAGGACAGCCTCTGATCGGACAGTCTCTAGCAGGACAGTCTCTAGCATGACAGTCTCTGGCAGGAGAGTCTCTGGTAGGACAGTCTCTAGCAGGACAGTCTCTAGCAGGTCAGTCTCTGGTAAGATTTTCTCTAGCAGGACAGTCTCTAGCAGGACAGCCTCTGGCAGGACAGTCTCTGGTAAGTCAGTCTCTAGCAGGACAGACTCTGGCTGGACAGTCTCTAGCAGGACAATCTCTAGCAGCTCAGTCTCTTAGGACAGTCTTTGGCTGGACAGTCCCTAGCAGGACAGTTTTTGGCTGGACAGTCCCTCGCAGGACAGTCTTTGGCTGGACAGTCTCTAGTAGGACATTCTCTAGCAGGACAGTCTCTGGTAGGACAGTCTCTGGTAGGTCAGTCTCTAGCAGGACAGTCTCTGGTAGGACAGTCTCCAGCAGGACAGTCTCTGGTAGGACAGCCTCTGATAGGACAGTCTCTGGCAGGACCGTCTCTAGCAGGGCAGTCTCTGGCTGGACAGTCTCTAGCAGGACAGTCTCTAGCAGGATAGTCTCTGTTAGGACGGTCTCTAGCAGGACAGTCTCTAGCACTACAGTCTCTGGCAGGACAGTCTCTGGCAGGACAGTCTCTAGCAGGACAGTCTATGGCAGTACTGTCTCCAGCAGGACAGTCTCTGGCTGGACAGTCTCTGGCAGGACAGTCTCTGGCAGGACAGTCTCTGGCTGGACAGTCTCTAGCAGGACAGTCTCCAGCAGGACAGTCTCTAGCAGGACAGTCTCTGGCTGGACAGTCTCTAGCAGGACAGTGTCTGACAGGACAGTCTCTAGCAGGATAGTGTCTGGCTGGACAGTCTCTAGCAGGACAGTCTCTAGCAGGTCATTCTCTAGCAGGACATTCTCTAGCAGGACAGTCTCTAGCAGGACAGTCTCTATCAGGTCAGTCTCTGTCAGGACAGTCTCTAGCAGGACAGTCTCTAGCAGGTCAGTCTCAGGTAGGACAGTCTCTAGCAGGACAGTCTCTGGCAGGTCAGTCTCTGGTAGGACAGTTTCTAGCAGGACAGTCTCTAGCAGGACAGTGTCTAGCAGGACAGTCTATAGCAGGACGGTCTCTGCTAGGACAGTGAATAGCAGGACAGTCTCTAGCAGGACCCTCTCTGGTAGGACAATCTTTGGCTGGACAGTCCCTAGCAGGAAAGTCTCTAGCAGGACAGTCTCTAGCAGGACAGTCTCTGGTAGGATAGTCTCTGATACGACAGTCTCTAGCGAGAGAGTCTCTGGCAGGACAGTCTCTAGTAGGACAGTCTCTGGAAGGACAGTATCAAGCGGGTCAGTCTCTGGTAGGACAGTCTCTGGTAGGACATTCTCTAACGGGTCAGTCTCTGTTAGGACAGTCTCTAGCGGGTCAGTCTCTGGTAGGACAGTCTCGAGCGGGTCAGTCTCTGGGAGGACAGTCTCTAACAGGACAGTCTCTAGCAGGACAGTCTCTGGCAGGAGAGTCTCTGGTAGGACAGTCTCTAGCAGGATAGTCTCTGGCAGGAGAGTCTCTGGTTGGACAGTCTCTAGCAGGACAGTCTCTAGCAGGACAGTCTCTGGTAAGACAGTCTCTAGCAGGACAGTCTCTAGCAGGACAGTCTCTAGCAGGACAGTCACTGGCAGGACAGTCTCTGGTAGGTCAGTCTCTATCTGGACAGTCTCTAGCAGGACCGTCTCTTAGGACAGTCTTTGGCTGGACAGTCCCTAGCAGAACAGTTTTTGGCTGGACAGTCTCTCGCAGGACAGTCTTTGGCCGGACAGTCTCTAGTAGGACATTCTCTAGCAGGACAGTCTCTGGTAGGACAGTCTCTGGTAGGTCAGTCTCTAGCAGGACAGTCTCTGGTAGGACAGTCTCGAGCAGGACAGTCTCTGGTAGGTCAGCCTCTGATAGGATAGTCTCTGGCAGGACAGTCTCTAGCAGGGCAGTCTCTGGCTGGACAGTCTCTAGCAGGACAGTCTCTGTTAGGACGGTCTCTAGCAGGACAGTCTCTAGCAGGACAGTCTCTAGCAGGACAGTCTATGCCAGTACTGTCTCCAGCAGGACAGTCTCTGGCTGGACAGTCTCTAGCAGTACAGTCTCTGGCAGGACAGTCTCTGGCAGGACAGTCTCTGGCTGGACAGTCTCTAGCAGGACAGTCTCCAGCAGGACAGTCTTTAGCAGGACAGACTCTGGCTGGACAGTCTCTGGCAGGACAGTGTCTGGCAGGACAGTCTCTAGCAGGATAGTGTCTGGCTGGACAGTCTCTAGCAGGACAGTCTCTAGCAGGTCATTCTCTAGCAGGACATACTCTAGCAGGACAGTCTCTAGCAGGACAGTCTCTATCATGTCAGTCTCTGGCAGGACAGTCTCTAGCAGGACAGTCTCTAGCAGGTCAGTCTCTGGTAGGACAGTCTCTAGCAGGACAGTCTCTGGCAGGTCAGTCTCTGGTAGGACAGTTTCTAGCAGGACAGTCTCTAGCAGGACAGTGTCTAGCAGGACAGTCTATAGCAGGACGGTCTCTGGTAGGTCAGTGAATAGCAGGACAGTCTCTAGCAGGACACTCTCTGGTAGGACAATCTTTGGCTGGACAGTCCCTAGCAGGAAAGTCTCTAGCAGGACAGTCTATAGCAGGACAGTCTCTGGTAGGATAGTCTCTGATACGACAATCTCTAGCAGGAGAGTCTCTGGCAGGACAGTCTCTAGCAGGACAGTCTCTGGAAGGACAGTATCAAGCGGGTCAGTCTCTGGTAGGACAGTCTCTGGTAGGACATTCTCTAACGGGTCAGTCTCTGGTAGGACGGTCTCGAGCGGGTCAGTCTCTGGGAGGACAGTCTCTAGCAGGACAGTCTCTAGCAGGACAGTCTCTGGCAGGAGAGTCTCTGGTTGGACAGTCTCTGGTAGGACAGACTCTAGCAGGACAGTCTCTGGCAGGGAGTGTCTGGTAGAACAGTCTCTAGCAGGACAGTCTCTGGTAGGACGGTCTCTAGCAGCACAGTCTCTAGCAGGACAGTCTCTAGCAGGACAGTTTCTAGCAGGACAGTCTCTGGTAGGACGGTCGCTAGCAGGACAGCCTCTGATCGGACTGTCTCTAGCAGGACAGTCTCTAGCCGGACAGTCTCTGGCAGGAGAGTCTCTGGTAGGACAGTCTCTAGCAGGACAGTCTCTAACATGTCAGTCTCTGGTAAGACAGTCTCTAGCAGGACAGTCTCTAGCAGGACAGTCTCTAGCAGGACAGTCTCTGGCAGGACAGTCTCTGGTAGGTCAGTCTCTTGCAGGACAGTCTCTAGCAGGACAGTCTCTTAGGACAGTCTTTGGCTGGACAGTCCCTAGCAGGACAGTTTTTGGCTGGACAGTCTCTCGCGGGACAGTCTTTGGCTGGGCAGTCACTAGTAGGACATTCTCTAGCAGCACAGTCTCTGGTAGGACAGTCTCTAGCAGGACAGTCTCTGGTAGGACAGTCTCTAGCAGGACGGTCTCTGGTAGGACAGTCTCTGTCAGGACAGTCTCTAGCAGGATAGCCTCTGGCAGGACAATTTCTGGCAGGACAGTCGCTGGTAGGACAGTCTCTGGCAGGATAGTCTCTAGCAGGGCAGTCTCTGGCAGGATAGTCTCTGGTAGGACAGTCTCTCGCAGGACAGTCTTTGGCTGGATAGTCTCTAATAGGACAGTCTTTGGCTGGACATTCTCTAGCAGGACAGTCTCTAGCAGGACAGTCTCTAGCTGGACAGTCTCTAGCAGGACCGTCTCTGGCAGGACAGTCTGTAGCAGGATAGTGTCTGGCTGGACAGTCTCTAGCAGGACAGTCTCTAGCAGGTCATTCTCTAGCAGGACATTCTCTAGCAGGACAGTCTCTAGCAGGACAGTCTCTAGCAGGTCAGTCTCTGGCAGGACAGTCTCTAGCAGGACAGTCTCTAGCAGGTCAGTCTCTGCCAGGACAGTCTCTAGCCGGACAGTCTCTAGCAGGTCAGTCTCTGGTAGGACAGTTTCTAGCAGGACAGTCTCTGGTAGGACGGTCTCTAGCAGGACAGCCTCTGATCGGACAGTCTCTAGCAGGACAGTCTCCAGCAGGACAGTCTCTGGCAGGAGAGTCTCTGGTTGGACAGTCTCTCGCAGGACAGTCTCTAGCAGGTCAGTCTCTGGTAAGACAGTCTCTAGCAGGACAGTCTCTAGCAGGACAGTCTCTAGCAGGACAGTCACTGGCAGGACAGTCTCTGGTAGGTCAGTCTCTTGCAGGACAGTCTCTAGCAGGACAGTCTCTTAGGACAGTTTTTGGCTGGACAGTCTCTCGCAGGACAGTCTTTGGCTGGACAGTCTCTAGTAGGACATTCTCTAGCAGGACAGTCTCTGGTAGGACAGTCTCTGGTAGGTCAGTCTCTAGCAGGACAGTCTCTGGTAGGACAGTCTCGAGCAGGACAGTCTCTGGTAGGTCAGCCTCTGATAGGACAGTCTCTGGCAGGACAGTCTCTAGCAGGGCAGTCTCTGGCTGGACAGTCTCTAGCAGGACAGTCTCTAGCAGGACAGTCTCTGTTAGGACGGTCTCTAGCAGGACAGTCTCTAGCAGGACAGTCTCTAGCAGGAAAGTCTATGGCAGTACTGTCTCCAGCAGGACAGTCTCTGGCTGGACAGTCTCTAGCAGGACAGTCTCTGGCAGGACAGTCTCTGGCAGGACAGTCTCTGGCTGGACAGTCTCTAGCAGGACAGTCTCCAGCAGGACAGTCTTTAGCAGGACAGTCTCTGGCTGGACAGTCTCTAGCAGGACAGTGTCTGGCAGGACAGTCTCTAGCAGGATAGTGTCCGGCTGGACAGTCTCTAGCAGGACAGTCTCTGGTAGGACGGTCTCTAGTAGGACAGTCTCTAGCAGGACAGTCTCTAGCAGGACAGTTTCTAGCAGGACAGTCTCTGGTAGGACGGTCGCTAGCTGGACAGCCTCTGATCGGACAGTCTCTAGCAGGACAGTCTCTAGCAGGACAGTCTCTGGCAGGAGAGTCCCTTATAGGACAGTCTCTAGCAGGACAGTCTCTAACATGTCAGTCTCTGGTAAGACAGTCTCGAGCAGGACAGTCTCTAGCAGGACAGTCTCTCGCAGGACAGTCTCTGGCAGGACAGTCTCTGGTAGGTCAGTTTCTTGCAGGACAGTCTCTAGCAGGACAGTCTCTTAGGACAGTCTTTGGCTGGACAGTCCCTAGCAGGACAGTTTTTGGCTGGACAGTCTCTCGCAGGACAGTCTTTGGCTGGGCAGTCACTAGTAGGACATTCTCTAGCAGCACAGTCTCTGGTAGGACAGTCTCTAGCAGGACAGTCTCTGGTAGGACAGTCTCTGGCAGGACAGTCTCTGGTAGGACTGTCTCTGGTAGGTCAGTCTCTAGCAGGACGGTCTCTGGAAGAACAGTCTCTGTCAGGACAGTCTCTAGCAGGATAGCCTCTGGCAGGACAATTTCTGGCAGGACCATCTCTGGTAGGACAGTCTCTAGCAGGACAGTGTCTAGCACGACAGTCTCTGGCAGGACAGTCGCTGGTAGGACAGTCTCTGGCAGGATAGTCTCTAGCAGGGCAGTCTCTGGCAGGATAGTCTCTGGTAGGACAGTCTCTCGCAGGACAGTCTTTGGCGGGATAGTCTCTAATAGGACAGTCTTTGGCTGGACATTCTCTAGCAGGACATTCTCTAGCAGGACAGTCTCTGGCTGGACAGTCTCTAGCAGGACCGTCTCTAGCAGGACAGTCTCTGGCAGGAGAGTCTCTGGTAGGACAGTCTCTGGTAGGACAGTCTCTAGCAGGACAGTCTCTGGTAGGACGGTCTCTAGCAGGACAGTCTCTAGCAGGACAGTCTCTAGCAGGACAGTTTCTAGCAGGACAGTCTCTGGTAGGACGGTCTCTAGCAGGACAGCCTCTGATCGGACAGTCTCTAGCAGGACAGTCTCTAGCATGACAGTCTCTGGCAGGAGAGTCTCTGGTAGGACAGTCTCTAGCAGGACAGTCTCTAGCAGGTCAGTCTCTGGTAAGATTTTCTCTAGCAGGACAGTCTCTAGCAGGACAGCCTCTGGCAGGACAGTCTCTGGTAAGTCAGTCTCTAGCAGGACAGACTCTGGCTGGACAGTCTCTAGCAGGACAATCTCTAGCAGCTCAGTCTCTTAGGACAGTCTTTGGCTGGACAGTCCCTAGCAGGACAGTTTTTGGCTGGACAGTCCCTCGCAGGACAGTCTTTGGCTGGACAGTCTCTAGTAGGACATTCTCTAGCAGGACAGTCTCTGGTAGGACAGTCTCTGGTAGGTCAGTCTCTAGCAGGACAGTCTCTGGTAGGACAGTCTCCAGCAGGACAGTCTCTGGTAGGACAGCCTCTGATAGGACAGTCTCTGGCAGGACCGTCTCTAGCAGGGCAGTCTCTGGCTGGACAGTCTCTAGCAGGACAGTCTCTGGAAGAACAGTCTCTGTCAGGACAGTCTCTAGCAGGATAGCCTCTGGCAGGACAATTTCTGGCAGGACCATCTCTGGTAGGACAGTCTCTAGCAGGACAGTGTCTAGCACGACAGTCTCTGGCAGGACAGTCGCTGGTAGGACAGTCTCTGGCAGGATAGTCTCTAGCAGGGCAGTCTCTGGCAGGATAGTCTCTGGTAGGACAGTCTCTCGCAGGACAGTCTTTGGCGGGATAGTCTCTAATAGGACAGTCTTTGGCTGGACATTCTCTAGCAGGACATTCTCTAGCAGGACAGTCTCTGGCTGGACAGTCTCTAGCAGGACCGTCTCTAGCAGGACAGTCTCTGGCAGGAGAGTCTCTGGTAGGACAGTCTCTGGTAGGACAGTCTCTAGCAGGACAGTCTCTGGTAGGACGGTCTCTAGCAGGACAGTCTCTAGCAGGACAGTCTCTAGCAGGACAGTTTCTAGCAGGACAGTCTCTGGTAGGACGGTCTCTAGCAGGACAGCCTCTGATCGGACAGTCTCTAGCAGGACAGTCTCTAGCATGACAGTCTCTGGCAGGAGAGTCTCTGGTAGGACAGTCTCTAGCAGGACAGTCTCTAGCAGGTCAGTCTCTGGTAAGATTTTCTCTAGCAGGACAGTCTCTAGCAGGACAGCCTCTGGCAGGACAGTCTCTGGTAAGTCAGTCTCTAGCAGGACAGACTCTGGCTGGACAGTCTCTAGCAGGACAATCTCTAGCAGCTCAGTCTCTTAGGACAGTCTTTGGCTGGACAGTCCCTAGCAGGACAGTTTTTGGCTGGACAGTCCCTCGCAGGACAGTCTTTGGCTGGACAGTCTCTAGTAGGACATTCTCTAGCAGGACAGTCTCTGGTAGGACAGTCTCTGGTAGGTCAGTCTCTAGCAGGACAGTCTCTGGTAGGACAGTCTCCAGCAGGACAGTCTCTGGTAGGACAGCCTCTGATAGGACAGTCTCTGGCAGGACCGTCTCTAGCAGGGCAGTCTCTGGCTGGACAGTCTCTAGCAGGACAGTCTCTAGCAGGATAGTCTCTGTTAGGACGGTCTCTAGCAGGACAGTCTCTAGCACTACAGTCTCTGGCAGGACAGTCTCTGGCAGGACAGTCTCTAGCAGGACAGTCTATGGCAGTACTGTCTCCAGCAGGACAGTCTCTGGCTGGACAGTCTCTGGCAGGACAGTCTCTGGCAGGACAGTCTCTGGCTGGACAGTCTCTAGCAGGACAGTCTCCAGCAGGACAGTCTCTAGCAGGACAGTCTCTGGCTGGACAGTCTCTAGCAGGACAGTGTCTGACAGGACAGTCTCTAGCAGGATAGTGTCTGGCTGGACAGTCTCTAGCAGGACAGTCTCTAGCAGGTCATTCTCTAGCAGGACATTCTCTAGCAGGACAGTCTCTAGCAGGACAGTCTCTATCAGGTCAGTCTCTGTCAGGACAGTCTCTAGCAGGACAGTCTCTAGCAGGTCAGTCTCAGGTAGGACAGTCTCTAGCAGGACAGTCTCTGGCAGGTCAGTCTCTGGTAGGACAGTTTCTAGCAGGACAGTCTCTAGCAGGACAGTGTCTAGCAGGACAGTCTATAGCAGGACGGTCTCTGGTAGGACAGTGAATAGCAGGACAGTCTCTAGCAGGACCCTCTCTGGTAGGACAATCTTTGGCTGGACAGTCCCTAGCAGGAAAGTCTCTAGCAGGACAGTCTCTAGCAGGACAGTCTCTGGTAGGATAGTCTCTGATACGACAGTCTCTAGCGAGAGAGTCTCTGGCAGGACAGTCTCTAGTAGGACAGTCTCTGGAAGGACAGTATCAAGCGGGTCAGTCTCTGGTAGGACAGTCTCTGGTAGGACATTCTCTAACGGGTCAGTCTCTGTTAGGACAGTCTCTAGCGGGTCAGTCTCTGGTAGGACAGTCTCGAGCGGGTCAGTCTCTGGGAGGACAGTCTCTAACAGGACAGTCTCTAGCAGGACAGTCTCTGGCAGGAGAGTCTCTGGTAGGACAGTCTCTAGCAGGATAGTCTCTGGCAGGAGAGTCTCTGGTTGGACAGTCTCTAGCAGGACAGTCTCTAGCAGGACAGTCTCTGGTAAGACAGTCTCTAGCAGGACAGTCTCTAGCAGGACAGTCTCTAGCAGGACAGTCACTGGCAGGACAGTCTCTGGTAGGTCAGTCTCTATCTGGACAGTCTCTAGCAGGACCGTCTCTTAGGACAGTCTTTGGCTGGACAGTCCCTAGCAGAACAGTTTTTGGCTGGACAGTCTCTCGCAGGACAGTCTTTGGCCGGACAGTCTCTAGTAGGACATTCTCTAGCAGGACAGTCTCTGGTAGGACAGTCTCTGGTAGGTCAGTCTCTAGCAGGACAGTCTCTGGTAGGACAGTCTCGAGCAGGACAGTCTCTGGTAGGTCAGCCTCTGATAGGATAGTCTCTGGCAGGACAGTCTCTAGCAGGGCAGTCTCTGGCTGGACAGTCTCTAGCAGGACAGTCTCTGTTAGGACGGTCTCTAGCAGGACAGTCTCTAGCAGGACAGTCTCTAGCAGGACAGTCTATGCCAGTACTGTCTCCAGCAGGACAGTCTCTGGCTGGACAGTCTCTAGCAGTACAGTCTCTGGCAGGACAGTCTCTGGCAGGACAGTCTCTGGCTGGACAGTCTCTAGCAGGACAGTCTCCAGCAGGACAGTCTTTAGCAGGACAGACTCTGGCTGGACAGTCTCTGGCAGGACAGTGTCTGGCAGGACAGTCTCTAGCAGGATAGTGTCTGGCTGGACAGTCTCTAGCAGGACAGTCTCTAGCAGGTCATTCTCTAGCAGGACATACTCTAGCAGGACAGTCTCTAGCAGGACAGTCTCTATCATGTCAGTCTCTGGCAGGACAGTCTCTAGCAGGACAGTCTCTAGCAGGTCAGTCTCTGGTAGGACAGTCTCTAGCAGGACAGTCTCTGGCAGGTCAGTCTCTGGTAGGACAGTTTCTAGCAGGACAGTCTCTAGCAGGACAGTGTCTAGCAGGACAGTCTATAGCAGGACGGTCTCTGGTAGGACAGTGAATAGCAGGACAGTCTCTAGCAGGACACTCTCTGGTAGGACAATCTTTGGCTGGACAGTCCCTAGCAGGAAAGTCTCTAGCAGGACAGTCTATAGCAGGACAGTCTCTGGTAGGATAGTCTCTGATACGACAATCTCTAGCAGGAGAGTCTCTGGCAGGACAGTCTCTAGCAGGACAGTCTCTGGAAGGACAGTATCAAGCGGGTCAGTCTCTGGTAGGACAGTCTCTGGTAGGACATTCTCTAACGGGTCAGTCTCTGGTAGGACGGTCTCGAGCGGGTCAGTCTCTGGGAGGACAGTCTCTAGCAGGACAGTCTCTAGCAGGACAGTCTCTGGCAGGAGAGTCTCTGGTTGGACAGTCTCTGGTAGGACAGACTCTAGCAGGACAGTCTCTGGCAGGGAGTGTCTGGTAGAACAGTCTCTAGCAGCACAGTCTCTAGCAGGACAGTCTCTAGCAGGACAGTTTCTAGCAGGACAGTCTCTGGTAGGACGGTCGCTAGCAGGACAGCCTCTGATCGGACAGTCTCTAGCAGGACAGTCTCTAGCCGGACAGTCTCTGGCAGGAGAGTCTCTGGTAGGACAGTCTCTAGCAGGACAGTCTCTAACATGTCAGTCTCTGGTAAGACAGTCTCTAGCAGGACAGTCTCTAGCAGGACAGTCTCTGGCAGGACAGTCTCTGGTAGGTCAGTCTCTTGCAGGACAGTCTCTAGCAGGACAGTCTCTTAGGACAGTCTTTGGCTGGACAGTCCCTAGCAGGACAGTTTTTGGCTGGACAGTCTCTCGCGGGACAGTCTTTGGCTGGGCAGTCACTAGTAGGACATTCTCTAGCAGCACAGTCTCTGGTAGGACAGTCTCTAGCAGGACAGTCTCTGGTAGGACAGTCTCTAGCAGGACGGTCTCTGGTAGGACAGTCTCTGTCAGGACAGTCTCTAGCAGGATAGCCTCTGGCAGGACAATTTCTGGCAGGACAGTCGCTGGTAGGACAGTCTCTGGCAGGATAGTCTCTAGCAGGGCAGTCTCTGGCAGGATAGTCTCTGGTAGGACAGTCTCTCGCAGGACAGTCTTTGGCTGGATAGTCTCTAATAGGACAGTCTTTGGCTGGACATTCTCTAGCAGGACAGTCTCTAGCAGGACAGTCTCTAGCTGGACAGTCTCTAGCAGGACCGTCTCTGGCAGGACAGTCTGTAGCAGTATAGTGTCTGGCTGGACAGTCTCTAGCAGGACAGTCTCTAGCAGGTCATTCTCTAGCAGGACATTCTCTAGCAGGACAGTCTCTAGCAGGACAGTCTCTAGCAGGTCAGTCTCTGGCAGGACAGTCTCTAGCAGGACAGTCTCTAGCAGGTCAGTCTCTGCCAGGACAGTCTCTAGCCGGACAGTCTCTAGCAGGTCAGTCTCTGGTAGGACAGTTTCTAGCAGGACAGTCTCTGGTAGGACGGTCTCTAGCAGGACAGCCTCTGATCGGACAGTCTCTAGCAGGACAGTCTCCAGCAGGACAGTCTCTGGCAGGAGAGTCTCTGGTTGGACAGTCTCTCGCAGGACAGTCTCTAGCAGGTCAGTCTCTGGTAAGACAGTCTCTAGCAGGACAGTCTCTAGCAGGACAGTCTCTAGCAGGACAGTCACTGGCAGGACAGTCTCTGGTAGGTCAGTCTCTTGCAGGACAGTCTCTAGCAGGACAGTCTCTTAGGACAGTTTTTGGCTGGACAGTCTCTCGCAGGACAGTCTTTGGCTGGACAGTCTCTAGTAGGACATTCTCTAGCAGGACAGTCTCTGGTAGGACAGTCTCTGGTAGGTCAGTCTCTAGCAGGGCAGTCTCTGGCTGGACAGTCTCTAGCAGGACAGTCTCTAGCAGGACAGTCTCTGTTAGGACGGTCTCTAGCAGGACAGTCTCTAGCAGGACAGTCTCTAGCAGGAAAGTCTATGGCAGTACTGTCTCCAGCAGGACAGTCTCTGGCTGGACAGTCTCTAGCAGGACAGTCTCTGGCAGGACAGTCTCTGGCAGGACAGTCTCTGGCTGGACAGTCTCTAGCAGGACAGTCTCCAGCAGGACAGTCTTTAGCAGGACAGTCTCTGGCTGGACAGTCTCTAGCAGGACAGTGTCTGGCAGGACAGTCTCTAGCAGGAAAGTGTCCGGCTGGACAGTCTCTAGCAGGACAGTCTCTGGTAGGACGGTCTCTAGTAGGACAGTCTCTAGCAGGACAGTCTCTAGCAGGACAGTTTCTAGCAGGACAGTCTCTGGTAGGACGGTCGCTAGCTGGACAGCCTCTGATCGGACAGTCTCTAGCAGGACAGTCTCTAGCAGGACAGTCTCTGGCAGGAGAGTCCCTTATAGGACAGTCTCTAGCAGGACAGTCTCTAACATGTCAGTCTCTGGTAAGACAGTCTCTAGCAGGACAGTCTCTAGCAGGACAGTCTCTCGCAGGACAGTCTCTGGCAGGACAGTCTCTGGTAGGTCAGTTTCTTGCAGGACAGTCTCTAGCAGGACAGTCTCTTAGGACAGTCTTTGGCTGGACAGTCCCTAGCAGGACAGTTTTTGGCTGGACAGTCTCTCGCAGGACAGTCTTTGGCTGGGCAGTCACTAGTAGGACATTCTCTAGCAGCACAGTCTCTGGTAGGACAGTCTCTAGCAGGACAGTCTCTGGTAGGACAGTCTCTGGCAGGACAGTCTCTGGTAGGACTGTCTCTGGTAGGTCAGTCTCTAGCAGGACGGTCTCTGGAAGAACAGTCTCTGTCAGGACAGTCTCTAGCAGGATAGCCTCTGGCAGGACAATTTCTGGCAGGACCATCTCTGGTAGGACAGTCTCTAGCAGGACAGTGTCTAGCACGACAGTCTCTGGCAGGACAGTCGCTGGTAGGACAGTCTCTGGCAGGATAGTCTCTAGCAGGGCAGTCTCTGGCAGGATAGTCTCTGGTAGGACAGTCTCTCGCAGGACAGTCTTTGGCGGGATAGTCTCTAATAGGACAGTCTTTGGCTGGACATTCTCTAGCAGGACATTCTCTAGCAGGACAGTCTCTGGCTGGACAGTCTCTAGCAGGACCGTCTCTGGCAGGACAGTCTGTAGCAGGATAGTGTCTGGCTGGACAGTCTCTAGCAGGACAGTCTCTAGCAGGTCATTCTCTAGCAGGACATTCTCTAGCAGGACAGTCTCTAGCAGGACAGTCTCTAGCAGGTCAGTCTCTGGCAGGACAGTCTCTAGCAGGACAGTCTCTAGCAGGTCAGTCTCTGGTAGGACAGTCTCTAGCAGGTCAGTCTCTAGCAGCTCAGTCTCTGGTAGGACAGTTTCTAGCAGGAAAGTCTCTAGCAGGACAGTGTCTAGCAGGACAGTCTATAGCAGGACGGTCTCTGGTAGGACAGTCTCTGGCAGGACAGTCTCTGGCTGGACAGTCTCTGGCACGACAGTCTCTGGCAGGACAGTCTCTGGCTGGACAGTCTCTAGCAGGACAGTCTCCAGCAGGACAGTCTCTGGTAAGTCAGTCTCTAGCAGGACAGACTCTGGCTGGACAGTCTCTAGCAGGACAGTCTCTAGCAGCTCAGTCTCTTAGGACAGTCTTTGGCTGGACAGTCCCTAGCAGGACAGTTTTTGGCTGCACTGTCTCTTGCAGGACAGTCTTTGGCTGGACAGTCTCTAGTAGGACATTCTCTAGCAGGACAGTCTCTGGTAGGACAGTCTCTGGTAGGACAGCCTCGAGCAGGACAGTCTCTGGTAGGACAGTCTCTAGCAGGGCAGTCTCTGGCTGGACAGTCTCTAGCAGGACAGTCTCTAGCAGGACAGTCTCTGGTAGGACAGCCTCGAGCAGGACAGTCTCTGGTAGGACAGTCTCTAGCAGGGCAGTCTCTGGCTGGACAGTCTCTAGCAGGACAGTCTCTAGCAGGACAGTCTCTGTTAGGACGGTCTCTAGCAGGACAGTCTCTAGCAGGACAGTCTCTGGCAGGACAGTCTCTGGCAGGACAGTCTCTAGCAGGACAGTCTGTGGCAGTACTGTCCCCAGCAGGACAGTCTCTGGCTGGACAGTCTCTAGCAGGACAGTCTCTGGCAGGACAGTCTCTGGCAGGACAGTCTCTGGCTGGACAGTCTCTAGCAGGACAGTCTCCAGCAGGACAGTCTCTAGCAGGACAGTCTCTGGCTGGACAGTCTCTAGCAGGACAGTGTCTGGCAGGACAGTCTCTAGCAGGATAGTGTCTGGCTGGACAGTCTTTAGCAGGACAGTCTCTAGCAGGTCATTCTCTAGCAGGACATTCTCTAGCAGGACAGTCTCTAGCAGGACAGTCTCTATCAGGTCAGTCTCTGGCAGGACAGTCTCTAGCAGGACAGTCTCTAGCAGGTCAGTCTCTGGTAGGACAGTCTCTAGCAGGACAGTCTCTGGCAGGTCAGTCTCTGGTAGGACAGTTTCTAGCAGGACAGTCTCTAGCAGGACAGTGTCTAGCAGGACAGTCTATAGCAGGACGCTCTCTGGTAGGACAGTGAATAGCAGGACAGTCTCTAGCAGGACACTCTCTGGTAGGACAATCTTTGGCTGGACAGTCCCTAGCAGGAAAGTCTCTAGCAGGACAGTCTCTAGCAGGACAGTCTCTGGTAGGATAGTCTCTGATACGACAGTCTCTAGCAGGAGAGTCTCTGGCAAGACAGTCTCTAGTAGGACAGTCTCTGGCAGGACAGTATCAAGCGGGTCAGTCTCTGGTAGGACAGTCTCTGGTAGGACATTCTCTAACGGGTCAGTCTCTGGTAGGACAGTCTCTAGCGGGTCAGTCTCTGGTAGGACAGTCCCGAGCGGGTCAGTCTCTGGGAGGACAGTCTCTAGCAGGACAGTCTCTAGCAGGACAGTCTCTAGCAGGACAGTCTCTGGCAGGAGAGTCTCTGGTTGGACAGTCTCTGGTAGGACAGACTCTAGCAGGACAGTCTCTGGCAGGGAGTCTCTGGTAGAACAGTCTCTAGCATGACAGTCTCTGGTAGGACGGTCTCTAGCAGGACAGTCTCTAGCAGGACAGTCTCTAGCAGGACAGTTTCTAGCAGGACAGTCTCTGGTAGGACGGTCTCTAGCAGGACAGCCTCTGATCGGACAGTGTCTAGCAGGACAGTCTCTAGCAGGACAGTCTCTGGCAGGAGAGTCTCTGGTAGGACAGTCTCTAGCAGGACAGTCTCTAGCAGGTCAGTCTCTGGTAAGACAGTCTCTAGCAGGACAGTCTCTAGCAGGACAGTCTCTAGCAGGACAGTCTCTGGCAGGACAGTCTCTGTTAGGTCAGTCTCTTGCAGGACAGTCTCTAGCAGGACAGTCTCTAAGGACAGTCTTTGGCTGGACAGTCCCTAGCAGGACAGTTTTTGGCTGGACAGTATCTCGCAGGACAGTTTTTGGCTGGGCAGTTTCTAGTAGGACATTCTCTAGCAGGACAGTCTCTGGTAGGACAGTCTCTAGCAGGACAGTCTCTGGTATGACAGTCTCTGTCAGGACAGTCTCTGGTAGGACTGTCTCTGGTAGGTCAGTCTCTAGCAGGACGGTCTCTGGTAGGACAGTTTCTGGCAGGACCATCTCTGGTAGGACAGTCTCTAGCAGGACAGTCTCTAGCAGGACAGTCTCTGGCAGGACAGTCGCTGGTAGGACAGTCTCTGGCAGGATAGTCTCTGGTAGGACGGTCTCTAGCAGGACAGTCTCTAGCAGCACAGTCTCTAGCAGGACAGTATCTAGCAGGACAGTCTCTGGTAGGACGGTCTCTAGCAGGACAGCCTCTGATCGGACAGTCTCTAGCAGGACAGTCTCTGGCAGGAGAGTCTCTGGTAGGACAGTCTCTAGCAGGACAGTCTCTAGCAGGTCAGTCTCTGGTAAGACAGTCTCTAGCAGGACAGTCTCTAGCAGGACAGTCTCTATCTGTACAGTCTCTAGCAGGACAGTCTATGGCAGTACTGTCTCCAGCAGGACAGTCTCTGGCTGGACAGTCTCTAGCAGGACAGTCTCCAGCAGGACAGTCTCTAGCAGGACAGTCTCTGGCTGGACAGTCTCTAGCAGGACAGTGTCTGGCAGGACAGTCTCTAGCAGGATAGTGTCTGGCTGGACAGTCTCTAGCAGGTCAGTCTCTAGTAGGTCATTCTCTAGCAGGACATTCTCTAGCAGGACAGTCTCTAGCAGGACACTCTCTGGTAGGACAGTCTCTGTCAGGACAGTCTCTGGTAGGACTGTCTCTGGTAGGTCAGTCTCTAGCAGGACGGTCTCTGGTAGGACAGTTTCTGGCAGGACCATCTCTGGTAGGACAGTCTCTAGCAGGACAGTCTCTAGCAGGACAGTCTCTGGCAGGACAGTCGCTGGTAGGACAGTCTCTGGCAGGATAGTCTCTGGTAGGACGGTCTCTAGCAGGACAGTCTCTAGCAGCACAGTCTCTAGCAGGACAGTTTCTAGCAGGACAGTCTCTGGTAGGACGGTCTCTAGCAGGACAGCCTCTGATCGGACAGTCTCTAGCAGGACAGTCTCTGGCAGGACAGTCTCTGGTAAGACAGTCTCTAGCAGGACAGTCTCTAGCAGGACAGTCTCTATCTGTACAGTCTCTAGCAGGACAGTCTATGGCAGTACTGTCTCCAGCAGGACAGTCTCTGGCTGGACAGTCTCTGGTAAGTCAGTCTCTAGCAGGACAGACTCTGGCTGGACAGTCTCTAGCAGGACAGTCTTTAGCAGCTCAGTCTCTTAGGACAGTCTTTGGCTGGACAGTCCCTAGCAGGACAGTTTTTGGCTGGACAGTCTCTCGCAGGACAGTCTTTGGCTGGACAGTCTCTAGTTGGACATTCTCTAGCAGGACAGTCTCTGGTAGGACAGTCTCTGGTAGGTCAGTCTCTAGCAGGACAGTCTCTGGTAGGACAGTCTCGAGCAGGACAGTCTCTGGTAGGACAGCCTCTGATAGGACAGTCTCTGGCAGGACAGTCTCTAGCAGGGCAGTCTATGTCTGGACAGTCTCTTGCAGGACAGTCTCTAGCAGGACAGTCTCTGTTAGGACTGTCTCTAGCAGGACAGTCTCTGGCAGGACAGTCTCTGGCAGGACAGTCTCTAGCAGGACAGTCTATGGCAGTACTGTCTCCAGCAGGACAGTCTCTGGCTGGACAGTCTCTAGCAGGACAGTCTCTGGCAGGACAGTCTCTGGCAGGACAGTCTCTGGCTGGACAGTCTCTAGCAGGACAGTCTCCAGCAGGACAGTCTCTAGCAGGACAGTGTCTGGCAGGACAGTCTCTAGCAGGATAGTGTCTGGCTGGACAGTCTCTAGCAGGTCAGTCTCTAGTAGGTCATTCTCTAGCAGGACATTCTCTAGCAGGACAGTCTCTGGAAGGACAGTCTCTGGTAGGTCAGTCTCTAGCAGGACAGTCTCTGGTAGGACAGTCTCGAGCAGGACAGTCTCTGGTAGGACAGCCTCTGATAGGACAGTCTCTGGCAGGACAGTCTCTAGCAGGGCAGTCTATGTCTGGACAGTTTCTAGCAGGACAGTCTCTAGCAGGACAGTCTCTGTTAGGATGGTCTCTAGCAGGACAGTCTCTGGCAGGACAGTCTCTGGCAGGACAGTCTCTAGCAGGACAGTCTATGGCAGTACTGTCTCCACCAGGACAGTCTCTGGCTGGACAGTCTCTAGCAGGACAGTCTCCAGCAGGACAGTCTCTAGCAGGACAGTCTCTGGCTGGACAGTCTCTAGCAGGACAGTGTCTGGCAGGACAGTCTCTAGCAGGATAGTGTCTGGCTGGACAGTCTCTAGCAGGTCAGTCTCTAGTAGGTCATTCTCTAGCAGGACATTCTCTAGCAGGACAGTCTCTAGCAGGACACTCTCTGGTAGGACAATCTTTGGCTGGACAGTACCTAGCAGGAAAGTCTCTAGCAGGACAGTCTCTAGCAGGACAGTCTCTGGTAGGATAGTCTCTGATAGGACAGTCTCTAGCAGGACAGTCTCTTAGGACAGTCTTTGGCTGGACAGTCCCTAGCAGGACAGTTTTTGGCTGGACAGTCTCTCGCAGGACAGTCTTTGGCTGGGCAGTCACTAGTAGGACATTCTCTAGCAGCACAGTCTCTGGTAGGACAGTCTCTAGCAGGACAGTCTCTGGTAGGACAGTCTCTGGCAGGACAGTCTCTGGTAGGACTGTCTCTGGTAGGTCAGTCTCTAGCAGGACGGTCTCTGGTAGGACAGTCTCTGTCAGGACAGTCTCTAGCAGGATAGCCTCTGGCAGGACAATTTCTGGCAGGACCATCTCTGGTAGGACAGTCTCTAGCAGGACAGTGTCTAGCACGACAGTCTCTGGCAGGACAGTCGCTGGTAGGACAGTCTCTGGCAGGATAGTCTCTAGCAGGGCAGTCTCTGGCAGGATAGTCTCTGGTAGGACAGTCTCTCGCAGGACAGTCTTTGGCGGGATAGTCTCTAGTAGGACAGTCTCTAGCAGGACAGTCTCTAGCAGGACAGTTTCTAGCAGGACAGTCTCTTTTAGGACGGTCTCTAGCAGGACAGCCTCTGATCGGACAGTGTCTAGCAGGACAGTCTCTAGCAGGACAGTCTCTGGCAGGAGAGTCTCTGGTAGGACAGTCTCTAGCAGGACAGTCTCTAGCAGGTCAGTCTCTGGTAAGACAGTCTCTAGCAGGACAGTCTCTAGCAGGACAGTCTCTAGCAGGACAGTCTCTGGCAGGACAGTCTCTGTTAGGTCAGTCTCTTGCAGGACAGTCTCTAGCAGGACAGTCTCTAAGGACAGTCTTTGGCTGGACAGTCCCTAGCAGGACAGTTTTTGGCTGGACAGTATCTCGCAGGACAGTTTTTGGCTGGGCAGTTTCTAGTAGGACATTCTCTAGCAGGACAGTCTCTGGTAGGACAGTCTCTAGCAGGACCGTCTCTGGTATGACAGTCTCTGTCAGGACAGTCTCTGGTAGGACTGTCTCTGGTAGGTCAGTCTCTAGCAGGACGGTCTCTGGTAGGACAGTTTCTGGCAGGACCATCTCTGGTAGGACAGTCTCTAGCAGGACAGTCTCTAGCAGGACAGTCTCTGGCAGGACAGTCGCTGGTAGGACAGTCTCTGGCAGGATAGTCTCTGGTAGGACGGTCTCTAGCAGGACAGTCTCTAGCAGCACAGTCTCTAGCAGGACAGTTTCTAGCAGTACAGTCTCTGGTAGGACGGTCTCTAGCAGGACAGCCTCTGATCGGACAGTCTCTAGCAGGACAGTCTCTGGCAGGAGAGTCTCTGGTAGGACAGTCTCTAGCAGGACAGTCTCTAGCAGGTCAGTCTCTGGTAAGACAGTCTCTAGCAGGACAGTCTCTAGCAGGACAGTCTCTATCTGTACAGTCTCTAGCAGGACAGTCTATGGCAGTACTGTCTCCAGCAGGACAGTCTCTGGCTGGACAGTCTCTGGTAAGTCAGTCTCTAGCAGGACAGACTCTGGCTGGACAGTCTCTAGCAGGACAGTCTTTAGCAGCTCAGTCTCTTAGGACAGTCTTTGGCTGGACAGTCCCTAGCAGGACAGTTTTTGGCTGGACAGTCTCTCGCAGGACAGTCTTTGGCTGGACAGTCTCTAGTTGGACATTCTCTAGCAGGACAGTCTCTGGTAGGACAGTCTCTGGTAGGTCAGTCTCTAGCAGGACAGTCTCTGGTAGGACAGTCTCGAGCAGGACAGTCTCTGGTAGGACAGCCTCTGATAGGACAGTCTCTGGCAGGACAGTCTCTAGCAGGGCAGTCTATGTCTGGACAGTTTCTAGCAGGACAGTCTCTAGCAGGACAGTCTCTGTTAGGATGGTCTCTAGCAGGACAGTCTCTGGCAGGACAGTCTCTGGCAGGACAGTCTCTAGCAGGACAGTCTATGGCAGTACTGTCTCCAGCAGGACAGTCTCTGGCTGGACAGTCTCTAGCAGGACAGTCTCTGGCAGGACAGTCTCTGGCAGGACAGTCTCTGGCTGGACAGTCTCTAGCAGGACAGTCTCCAGCAGGACAGTCTCTAGCAGGACAGTGTCTGGCAGGACAGTCTCTAGCAGGATAGTGTCTGGCTGGACAGTCTCTAGCAGGTCAGTCTCTAGTAGGTCATTCTCTAGCAGGACATTCTCTAGCAGGACAGTCTCTGGAAGGACAGTCTCTGGTAGGTCAGTCTCTAGCAGGACAGTCTCTGGTAGGACAGTCTCGAGCAGGACAGTCTCTGGTAGGACAGCCTCTGATAGGACAGTCTCTGGCAGGACAGTCTCTAGCAGGGCAGTCTATGTCTGGACAGTTTCTAGCAGGACAGTCTGTAGCAGGACAGTCTCTGTTAGGATGGTCTCTAGCAGGACAGTCTCTGGCAGGACAGTCTCTGGCAGGACAGTCTCTAGCAGGACAGTCTATGGCAGTACTGTCTCCACCAGGACAGTCTCTGGCTGGACAGTCTCTAGCAGGACAGTCTCCAGCAGGACAGTCTCTAGCAGGACAGTCTCTGGCTGGACAGTCTCTAGCAGGACAGTGTCTGGCAGGACAGTCTCTAGCAGGATAGTGTCTGGCTGGACAGTCTCTAGCAGGTCAGTCTCTAGTAGGTCATTCTCTAGCAGGACATTCTCTAGCAGGACAGTCTCTAGCAGGACACTCTCTGGTAGGACAATCTTTGGCTGGACAGTACCTAGCAGGAAAGTCTCTAGCAGGACAGTCTCTAGCAGGACAGTCTCTGGTAGGATAGTCTCTGATAGGACAGTCTCTAGCAGGACAGTCTCTTAGGACAGTCTTTGGCTGGACAGTCCGTAGCAGGACAGTTTTTGGCTGGACAGTCTCTCGCAGGACAGTCTTTGGCTGGGCAGTCACTAGTAGGACATTCTCTAGCAGCACAGTCTCTGGTAGGACAGTCTCTAGCAGGACAGTCTCTGGTAGGACAGTCTCTGGCAGGACAGTCTCTGGTAGGACTGTCTCTGGTAGGTCAGTCTCTAGCAGGACGGTCTCTGGTAGGACAGTCTCTGTCAGGACAGTCTCTAGCAGGATAGCCTCTGGCAGGACAATTTCTAGCAGGACCATCTCTGGTAGGACAGTCTCTAGCAGGACAGTGTCTAGCACGACAGTCTCTGGCAGGACAGTCGCTGGTAGGACAGTCTTTGGCAGGATAGTCTCTAGCAGGGCAGTCTCTGGCAGGATAGTCTCTGGTAGGACAGTCTCTCGCAGGACAGTCTTTGGCGGGATAGTCTCTAGTAGGACAGTCTTTGGCTGGACATTCTCTAGCAGGACATTCTCTAGCAGGACAGTCTCTGGCTGGACAGTCTCTAGCAGGACCGTCTCTGGCAGGACAGTCTGTAGCAGGATAGTGTCTGGCTGGACAGTCTCTAGCAGGACAGTCTCTAGCAGGTCATTCTCTAGCAGGACATTCTCTAGCAGGACAGTCTCTAGCAGGACAGTCTCTAGCAGGTCAGTCTCTGGCAGGACAGTCTCTAGCAGGACAGTCTCTAGCAGGTCAGTCTCTGGTAGGACAGTCTCTAGCAGGTCAGTCTCTAGCAGCTCAGTCTCTGGTAGGACAGTTTCTAGCAGGAAAGTCTCTAGCAGGACAGTGTCTAGCAGGACAGTCTATAGCAGGACGGTCTCTGGTAGGACAGTCTCTGGCAGGACAGTCTCTGGCTGGACAGTCTCTGGCACGACAGTCTCTGGCGGGACAGTCTCTGGCTGGACAGTCTCTAGCAGGACAGTCTCCAGCAGGACAGTCTCTGGTAAGTCAGTCTCTAGCAGGACAGACTCTGGCTGGACAGTCTCTAGCAGGACAGTCTCTAGCAGCTCAGTCTCTTAGGACAGTCTTTGGCTGGACAGTCCCTAGCAGGACAGTTTTTGGCTGCACTGTCTCTTGCAGGACAGTCTTTGGCTGGACAGTCTCTAGTAGGACATTCTCTAGCAGGACAGTCTCTGGTAGGACAGTCTCTGGTAGGACAGCCTCGAGCAGGACAGTCTCTGGTAGGACAGTCTCTAGCAGGGCAGTCTCTGGCTGGACAGTCTCTAGCAGGACAGTCTCTAGCAGGACAGTCTCTGGTAGGACAGCCTCGAGCAGGACAGTCTCTGGTAGGACAGTCTCTAGCAGGGCAGTCTCTGGCTGGACAGTCTCTAGCAGGACAGTCTCTAGCAGGACAGTCTCTGTTAGGACGGTCTCTAGCAGGACAGTCTCTAGCAGGACAGTCTCTGGCAGGACAGTCTCTGGCAGGACAGTCTCTAGCAGGACAGTCTCTGGCTGGACAGTCTCTAGCAGGACAGTCTCCAGCAGGACAGTCTCTAGCAGGACAGTCTCTGGCTGGACAGTCTCTAGCAGGACAGTGTCTGGCAGGACAGTCTCTAGCAGGATAGTGTCTGGCTGGACAGTCTTTAGCAGGACAGTCTCTAGCAGGTCATTCTCTAGCAGGACATTCTCTAGCAGGACAGTCTCTAGCAGGACAGTCTCTATCAGGTCAGTCTCTGGCAGGACAGTCTCTAGCAGGAGAGTCTCTAGCAGGTCAGTCTCTGGTAGGACAGTCTCTAGCAGGACAGTCTCTGGCAGGTCAGTCTCTGGTAGGACAGTTTCTAGCAGGACAGTCTCTAGCAGGACAGTGTCTAGCAGGACAGTCTATAGCAGGACGGTCTCTGGTAGGACAGTGAATAGCAGGACAGTCTCTAGCAGGACACTCTCTGGTAGGACAATCTTTGGCTGGACAGTCCCTAGCAGGAAAGTCTCTAGCAGGACAGTCTCTAGCAGGACAGTCTCTGGTAGGATAGTCTCTGATACGACAGTCTCTAGCAGGAGAGTCTCTGGCAAGACAGTCTCTAGTAGGACAGTCTCTGGCAGGACAGTATCAAGCGGGTCAGTCTCTGGTAGGACAGTCTCTGGTAGGACATTCTCTAACGGGTCAGTCTCTGGTAGGACAGTCTCTAGCGGGTCAGTCTCTGGTAGGACAGTCTCGAGCAGGTCAGTCTCTGGGAGGACAGTCTCTAGCAGGACAGTCTCTAGCAGGACAGTCTCTAGCAGGACAGTCTCTGGCAGGAGAGTCTCTGGTTGGACAGTCTCTGGTAGGACAGACTCTAGCAGGACAGTCTCTGGCAGGGAGTCTCTGGTAGAACAGTCTCTAGCATGACAGTCTCTGGTAGGACGGTCTCTAGCAGGACAGTCTCTAGCAGGACAGTCTCTAGCAGGACAGTTTCTAGCAGGACAGTCTCTGGTAGGACGGTCTCTAGCAGGACAGCCTCTGATCGGACAGTGTCTAGCAGGACAGTCTCTAGCAGGACAGTCTCTGGCAGGAGAGTCTCTGGTAGGACAGTCTCTAGCAGGACAGTCTCTAGCAGGTCAGTCTCTGGTAAGACAGTCTCCAGCAGGACAGTCTCTAGCAGGACAGTCTCTAGCAGGACAGTCTCTGGCAGGACAGTCTCTGTTAGGTCAGTCTCTTGCAGGACAGTCTCTAGCAGGACAGTCTCTAAGGACAGTCTTTGGCTGGACAGTCCCTAGCAGGACAGTTTTTGGCTGGACAGTATCTCGCAGGACAGTTTTTGGCTGGGCAGTTTCTAGTAGGACATTCTCTAGCAGGACAGTCTCTGGTAGGACAGTCTCTAGCAGGACAGTCTCTGGTATGACAGTCTCTGTCAGGACAGTCTCTGGTAGGACTGTCTCTGGTAGGTCAGTCTCTAGCAGGACGGTCTCTGGTAGGACAGTTTCTGGCAGGACCATCTCTGGTAGGACAGTCTCTAGCAGGACAGTCTCTAGCAGGACAGTCTCTGGCAGGACAGTCGCTGGTAGGACAGTCTCTGGCAGGATAGTCTCTGGTAGGACGGTCTCTAGCAGGACAGTCTCTAGCAGCACAGTCTCTAGCAGGACAGTTTCTAGCAGGACAGTCTCTGGTAGGACGGTCTCTAGCAGGACAGCCTCTGATCGGACAGTCTCTAGCAGGACAGTCTCTGGCAGGAGAGTCTCTGGTAGGACAGTCTCTAGCAGGACAGTCTCTAGCAGGTCAGTCTCTGGTAAGACAGTCTCTAGCAGGACAGTCTCTAGCAGGACAGTCTCTATCTGTACAGTCTCTAGCAGGACAGTCTATGGCAGTACTGTCTCCAGCAGGACAGTCTCTGGCTGGACAGTCTCTAGCAGGACAGTCTCCAGCAGGACAGTCTCTAGCAGGACAGTCTCTGGCTGGACAGTCTCTAGCAGGACAGTGTCTGGCAGGACAGTCTCTAGCAGGATAGTGTCTGGCTGGACAGTCTCTAGCAGGTCAGTCTCTAGTAGGTCATTCTCTAGCAGGACATTCTCTAGCAGGACAGTCTCTAGCAGGACACTCTCTGGTAGGACAATCTTTGGCTGGACAGTACCTAGCAGGAAAGTCTCTAGCAGGACAGTCTCTAGCAGGACAGTCTCTGGTAGGATAGTCTCTGATAGGACAGTCTCTAGCAGGACAGTCTCTTAGGACAGTCTTTGGCTGGACAGTCCCTAGCAGGACAGTTTTTGGCTGGACAGTCTCTCGCAGGACAGTCTTTGGCTGGGCAGTCACTAGTAGGACATTCTCTAGCAGCACAGTCTCTGGTAGGACAGTCTCTAGCAGGACAGTCTCTGGTAGGACAGTCTCTGGCAGGACAGTCTCTGGTAGGACTGTCTCTGGTAGGTCAGTCTCTAGCAGGACGGTCTCTGGTAGGACAGTCTCTGTCAGGACAGTCTCTAGCAGGATAGCCTCTGGCAGGACAATTTCTGGCAGGACCATCTCTGGTAGGACAGTCTCTAGCAGGACAGTGTCTAGCACGACAGTCTCTGGCAGGACAGTCGCTGGTAGGACAGTCTCTGGCAGGATAGTCTCTAGCAGGGCAGTCTCTGGCAGGATAGTCTCTGGTAGGACAGTCTCTCGCAGGACAGTCTTTGGCGGGATAGTCTCTAGTAGGACAGTCTTTGGCTGGACATTCTCTAGCAGGACATTCTCTAGCAGGACAGTCTCTGGCTGGACAGTCTCTAGCAGGACCGTCTCTGGCAGGACAGTCTGTAGCAGGATAGTGTCTGGCTGGACAGTCTCTAGCAGGACAGTCTCTAGCAGGTCATTCTCTAGCAGGACATTCTCTAGCAGGACAGTCTCTAGCAGGACAGTCTCTAGCAGGTCAGTCTCTGGCAGGACAGTCTCTAGCAGGACAGTCTCTAGCAGGTCAGTCTCTGGTAGGACAGTCTCTAGCAGGTCAGTCTCTAGCAGCTCAGTCTCTGGTAGGACAGTTTCTAGCAGGAAAGTCTCTAGCAGGACAGTGTCTAGCAGGACAGTCTATAGCAGGACGGTCTCTGGTAGGACAGTCTCTGGCAGGACAGTCTCTGGCTGGACAGTCTCTGGCACGACAGTCTCTGGCAGGACAGTCTCTGGCTGGACAGTCTCTAGCAGGACAGTCTCCAGCAGGACAGTCTCTGGTAAGTCAGTCTCTAGCAGGACAAACTCTGGCTGGACAGTCTCTAGCAGGACAGTCTCTAGCAGCTCAGTCTCTTAGGACAGTCTTTGGCTGGACAGTCCCTAGCAGGACAGTTTTTGGCTGCACTGTCTCTTGCAGGACAGTCTTTGGCTGGACAGTCTCTAGTAGGACATTCTCTAGCAGGACAGTCTCTGGTAGGACAGTCTCTGGTAGGACAGCCTCGAGCAGGACAGTCTCTGGTAGGACAGTCTCTAGCAGGGCAGTCTCTGGCTGGACAGTCTCTAGCAGGACAGTCTCTAGCAGGACATTCTCTGGTAGGACAGCCTCGAGCAGGACAGTCTCTGGTAGGACAGTCTCTAGCAGGGCAGTCTCTGGCTGGACAGTCTCTAGCAGGACAGTCTCTAGCAGGACAGTCTCTGTTAGGACGGTCTCTAGCAGGACAGTCTCTAGCAGGACAGTCTCTGGCAGGACAGTCTCTGGCAGGACAGTCTCTAGCAGGACAGTCTGTGGCAGTACTGTCCCCAGCAGGACAGTCTCTGGCTGGACAGTCTCTAGCAGGACAGTCTCTGGCAGGACAGTCTCTGGCAGGACAGTCTCTGGCTGGACAGTCTCTAGCAGGACAGTCTCCAGCAGGACAGTCTCTAGCAGGACAGTCTCTGGCTGGACAGTCTCTAGCAGGACAGTGTCTGGCAGGACAGTCTCTAGCAGGATAGTGTCTGGCTGGACAGTCTTTAGCAGGACAGTCTCTAGCAGGTCATTCTCTAGCAGGACATTCTCTAGCAGGACAGTCTCTAGCAGGACAGTCTCTATCAGGTCAGTCTCTGGCAGGACAGTCTCTAGCAGGAGAGTCTCTAGCAGGTCAGTCTCTGGTAGGACAGTCTCTAGCAGGACAGTCTCTGGCAGGTCAGTCTCTGGTAGGACAGTTTCTAGCAGGACAGTCTCTAGCAGGACAGTGTCTAGCAGGACAGTCTATAGCAGGACGGTCTCTGGTAGGACAGTGAATAGCAGGACAGTCTCTAGCAGGACACTCTCTGGTAGGACAATCTTTGGCTGGACAGTCCCTAGTAGGAAAGTCTCTAGCAGGACAGTCTCTAGCAGGACAGTCTCTGGTAGGATAGTCTCTGTTACGACAGTCTCTAGCAGGAGAGTCTCTGGCAAGACAGTCTCTAGTAGGACAGTCTCTGGCAGGACAGTATCAAGCGGGTCAGTCTCTGGTAGGACAGTCTCTGGTAGGACATTCTCTAACGGGTCAGTCTCTGGTAGGACAGTCTCTAGCGGGTCAGTCTCTGGGAGGACAGTCTCTAGCAGGACAGTCTCTAGCAGGACAGTCTCTAGCAGGACAGTCTCTGGCAGGAGAGTCTCTGGTTGGACAGTCTCTGGTAGGACAGACTCTAGCAGGACTGTCTCTGGCAGGGAGTCTCTGGTAGAACAGTCTCTAGCATGACAGTCTCTGGTAGGACGGTCTCTAGCAGGACAGTCTCTAGCAGGACAGTCTCTAGCAAGACAGTTTCTAGCAGGACAGTCTCTGGTAGGACGGTCTCTAGCAGGACAGCCTCTGATCGGACAGTGTCTAGCAGGACAGTCTCTAGCAGGACAGTCTCTGGCAGGAGAGTCTCTGGTAGGACAGTCTCTAGCAGGACAGTCTCTAGCAGGACAGTCTCTGACAGGACAGTCTCTGTTAGGTCAGTGTCTTGCAGGACAGTCTCTAGCAGGACAGTCTCTAAGGACAGTCTTTGGCTGGACAGTCCCTAGCAGGACAGTTTTTGGCTGGACAGTATCTCGCAGGACAGTTTTTGGCTGGGCAGTTTCTAGTAGGACATTCTCTAGCAGGACAGTCTCTGGTAGGACAGTCTCTAGCAGGACAGTCTCTGGTATGACAGTCTCTGTCAGGACAGTCTCTGGTAGGACTGTCTCTGGTAGGTCAGTCTCTAGCAGGACGGTCTCTGGTAGGACAGTTTCTGGCAGGACCATCTCTGGTAGGACAGTCTCTAGCAGGACAGTCTCTAGCAGGACAGTCTCTGGCAGGACAGTCGCTGGTAGGACAGTCTCTGGCAGGATAGTCTCTAGCAGGGCAGTCTCTGGCAGGATAGTCTCTGGTAGGACAGTCTCTCGCAGGACAGTCTTTGGCAGGATAGTCTCTAATAGGACAGTCTTTGGCTGGACATTCTCTAGAAGGACAGTCTCTAGCTGGACAGTCTCTGGCTGGACAGTCTCTAGCAGGACCGTCTCTGGCAGGGCTTTCTATAGCAGGATAGTGTCTGGCTGGACAGTCTCTAGCAGGACAGTCTCTAGCAGGTCATTCTCTAGCAGGACATTCTCTAGCAGGACAGTCTCTAGCAGGACAGTCTCTAGCAGGTCAGTCTCTGGCAGGACAGTCTCTAGCAGGACAGTCTCTAGCAGGTCACTCTCTGGTAGGACAGTCTCTAGCAGGACAGTCTCTAGCAGCTCAGTCTCTGGTAGGACAGTTTCTAGCAGGAAAGTCTCTAGCAGGACAGTGTCTAGCAGGACAGTCTATAGCAGGACGGTCTCTGGTAGGACACTGATTAGCAGGACAGTCTCTAGCAGGACACTTTCTGGTAGGAAAATCTTTGGCTGGACAGTCCCTAGCAGGGCAGTCTCTAGCAGGACAGTCCCTAGCAGGACAGTCTCTGGTGGGATAGTCTCTGATACGACAGTCTCTAGCAGGAGAGTCTCTGGCAGGACAGTCTCCAGTAGGACAGTCTCTGGCAGGACAGTATCAAGTGAGTCAGTCTCTGGTAGGACAGTCTCTGGTAGGACATTCTCTAGCGGTTCAGTCTCTGGTAGGACAGTCTCTAGCGGGTCAGTCTCTGGTAGGACAGTCTCGAGCGGGTCAGTCTCTGGGAGGACAGTCTCTAGCAGGACAGTCTGTAGCAGGACAGTCTCTAGCAGGACTGTCTCTGGCCGGGGAGTCTCTGGTAGGACAGTCTCTGGTAGGACAGTCTCTAGCAGGACAGTCTCTGGCAGGAGAGTCTCTGGTAGGACAGTCTCTGGTAGGACAGTCTCTAGCAGGACAGTCTCTGGTAGGACGGTCTCTAGCAGGACAGTCTCTAGCAGCACAGTCTCTAGCAGGACAGTTTCTAGCAGGACAGTCTCTGGTAGGACGGTCTCTAGCAGGACAGCCTCTGATCGGACAGTCTCTAGCAGGACAGTCTCTGGCAGGAGAGTCTCTGGTAGGACAGTCTCTAGCAGGACAGTCTCTAGCAGGTCAGTCTCTGGTAAGACAGTCTCTAGCAGGACAGTCTCTAGCAGGACAGTCTCTATCTGTACAGTCTCTAGCAGGACAGTCTATGGCAGTACTGTCTCCAGCAGGACAGTCTCTGGCTGGACAGTCTCTGGTAAGTCAGTCTCTAGCAGGACAGACTCTGGCTGGACAGTCTCTAGCAGGACAGTCTTTAGCAGCTCAGTCTCTTAGGACAGTCTTTGGCTGGACAGTCCCTAGCAGGACAGTTTTTGGCTGGACAGTCTCTCGCAGGACAGTCTTTGGCTGGACAGTCTCTAGTTGGACATTCTCTAGCAGGACAGTCTCTGGTAGGACAGTCTCTGGTAGGTCAGTCTCTAGCAGGACAGTCTCTGGTAGGACAGTCTCGAGCAGGACAGTCTCTGGTAGGACAGCCTCTGATAGGACAGTCTCTGGCAGGACAGTCTCTAGCAGGGCAGTCTATGTCTGGACAGTTTCTAGCAGGACAGTCTCTAGCAGGACAGTCTCTGTTAGGATGGTCTCTAGCAGGACAGTCTCTGGCAGGACAGTCTCTGGCAGGACAGTCTCTAGCAGGACAGTCTATGGCAGTACTGTCTCCAGCAGGACAGTCTCTGGCTGGACAGTCTCTAGCAGGACAGTCTCTGGCAGGACAGTCTCTGGCAGGGCAGTCTCTGGCTGGACAGTCTCTAGCAGGACAGTCTCCAGCAGGACAGTCTCTAGCAGGACAGTCTCTGGCTGGACAGTCTCTAGCAGGACAGTGTCTGGCAGGACAGTCTCTAGCAGGATAGTGTCTGGCTGGACAGTCTCTAGCAGGTCAGTCTCTAGTAGGTCATTCTCTAGCAGGACATTCTCTAGCAGGCAGTCTCTAGCAGGACACTCTCTGGTAGGACAATCTTTGGCTGGACAGTACCTAGCAGGAAAGTCTCTAGCAGGACAGTCTCTAGCAGGACAGTCTCTGGTAGGATAGTCTCTGATAGGACAGTCTCTAGCAGGAGAGTCTCTTTCAGGACAGTCTCTAGCGGGTCAGTCTCTGGTAGGACAGTCTCTGGTAGGACATTCTCTAACGGGTCAGTCTCTGGTAGGACAGTCTCTAGCGGGTCAGTCTCTGGTAGGACAGTCTCGAGCGGGTCAGTCTCTGGGAGGACAGTCTCTAGCAGGACAGTCTGTAGCAGGACAGTCTCTAGCAGGACTGTCTCTGGCCGGGGAGTCTCTGGTAGGACAGTCTCTGGTAGGACACTCTCTAGCAGGACAGTCTCTGGCAGGAGAGTCTCTGGTAGGACAGTCTCTGGTAGGACAGTCTCTAGCAGGACAGTCTCTGGTAGGACGGTCTCTAGCAGGACAGTCTCTAGCAGGACAGTCTCTAGCAGGACAGTTTCTAGCAGGACAGTCTCTGGTAGGAAGGTCTCTAGCAGGACAGCCTCTGATCGGACAGTCTCTAGCAGGACAGTGTCTAGCAGGACAGTCTCTGGCAGGAGAGTCTCTGGTAGTACAGTCTCTATCAGGACAGTCTCTAGCAGGTCAGTATCTGGTAAGACAGTCTCTAGCAGGACAGTCTCTAGCAGGACAGTCTCTATCTGGACAGTCTCTAGCAGGACAGTCTATGGCAGTACTGTCTCCAGCAGGACAGTCTCTGGCTGGACAGTCTCTGATAAGTCAGTCTCTAGCAGGACAGACTCTGGCTGGACAGTCTCTAGCAGGACAGTCTTTAGCAGCTCAGTCTCTTAGGACAGTCTTTGGCTGGACAGTCCCTAGCAGGACAGTTTTTGGCTGGACAGTCTCTCGCAGGACAGTCTTTGGCTGGACAGTCTCTAGTAGGACATTCTCTAGCAGGACAGTCTCTGGTAGGACAGTCCTGGTAGGTCAGTCTCTAGCAGGACAGTCTCTGGTAGGACAGTCTCGAGCAGGACAGTCTCTGGTAGGACAGCCTCTGATAGGACAGTCTCTGGCAGGACAGTCTCTAGCAGGGCAGTCTATGGCTGGACAGTCTCTAGCAGGACAGTCTCTAGCAGGACAGTCTCTGTTAGGACGGTCTCTAGCAGGACAGTCTCTAGCAGGACAGTCTCTGGCAGGACAGTCTCTGGCAGGACAGTCTCTAGCAGGACAGTCTATGGCAGTACTGTCTCCAGCAGGACAGTCTCTGGCTGGACAGTCTCTAGCAGGACAGTGTCTGGCAGGACAGTCTCTAGCAGGATAGTGTCTGGCTGGACAGTCTCTAGCAGGTCAGTCTCTAATAGGTCATTCTCTAGCAGGACATTCTCTAGCAGGACAGTCTCTAGCAGGACACTCTCTGGTAGGACAATCTTTGGCTTGACAGTACCTAGCAGGAAAGTCTCTAGCAGGACAGTCTCTAGCAGGACAGTCTCTGGTAGGATAGTCTCTGATAGGACAGTCTCTAGCAGGAGAGTCTCTTTCAGGACAGTCTCTTGCGGGTCAGTCTCTGGTAGGACAGTCTCTGGTAGGACATTCTCTAACGGGTCAGTCTCTGGTAGGACAGTCTCTAGCGGGTCAGTCTCTGGTAGGACAGTCTCGAGCGGGTCAGTCTCTGGGAGGACAGTCTCTAGCAGGACAGTCTCTAGCAGGACAGTCTCTAGCAGGACAGTCTCTGGCAGGAGAGTCTCTGGTAGGACAGTCTCTGGTAGGACAGACTCTAGCAGGACAGTCTCTGGCAGGGAGTCTCTGGTAGAACAGTCTCTAGCGGGACAGTCTCTAGTAGGACGGTCTCTAGCAGGACAGTCTCTAGCAGGACAGTCTCTAGCAGGACAGTTTCTAGCACGACAGTCTCTGGTAGGACGGTCTCTAGCAGGACAGCCTCTGATCGGACAGTCTCTAGGAGGACAGTCTCTAGCAGGACAGTCTCTGGCAGGAGAGTCTCTGGTAGGACAGTCTTTAGCAGGACAGTCTCTAGCAGGTCAGTCTCTGGTAAGACAGTCTCTAGCAGGACAGTCTCTAGCAGGACAGTCTCTAGCAGGACGGTCTCTGGTAGGACTGTCTCTGGTAGGTCAGTCTCTAGCAGGACGGTCTATGGTAGGACAGTCTCTGTCAGGACAGTCCCTAGCAGGATAGCCTCTGGCAGGACAGTTTCTGGCAGGACCATCTCTGGTAGGGCAGTCTCTAGCAGGACAGTCTCTAGCAGGACAGTCTCTGGCAGGACAATCGCTGGTAGGACAGTCTCTGGCAGGATAGTCTCTAGCAGGGCAGTCTCTGGCAGGATAGTCTCTGGTAGGACAGTCTCTCGCAGGACAGTCTTTGGCTGGATAGTCTCTAATAGGACAGTCTTTGGCTGGATATTCTCTAGCAGGACAGTCTCTAGCAGGACAGTCTGCAGCAGGATAGTGTTTGGCTGTACAGTCTCTAGCAGGACAGTCTCTAGAAGGTCATTCTCTAGCAGGACATTCTCTAGCAGGACAGTCTCTAGCAGGACAGTCTCTAGCAGGTCAGTCTCTGGCAGGACAGTCTCTAGCAGGACAGTCTCTAGCAGGTCAGTCTCTGGTAGGACAGTCTGTAGCAGGACAGTCTCTAGCAACTCAGTCTCTGGTAGGGCAGTTTCTAGCAGGAAAGTCTCTAGCAGGACAGTGTCTAGCAGGTCTGTCTATAGCAGGATGGTCTCTGGTAGGACAGTGAATAGCAGGACAGTCTCTAGCTGGACACTTTCTGGTAGGACAATCTTTGGCTGGACAGTCCCTAGCAGGACAGTCTCTAGCAGGACAGTCCCTAGCAGGACAGTCTCTGGTAGGATAGTCTCTGATAGGACAGTCTCTAGCAGGAGAGTCTCTGGCAGGACAGTCTCCAGTAGGACAGTCTCTGGCAGGACAGTATCAAGCGGGTCAGTCTCTGGTAGGACAGTCTCTGGTAGGAAATTCTCTAGCGGGTCAGTCTCTGGTAGGACAGTCTCTAGCGGGTCAGTCTCTGGTAGGACAGTCTCGAGCGGTTCAGTCTCTGGGAGGACAGTCTCTAGCAGGACAGTCTGTAGCAGGACAGTCTCTAGCAGGACTGTCTCTGGCCGGGGAGTCTCTGGTAGGACATTCTCTGGAGGACAGTCTCTAGCAGGACAGTCTCTGGCAGGAGACTCTCTTCTAGGACAGTCTCTGGTAGGACAGTCTCTAGCAGGAGAGTCTCTGGTAGCACGGTCTCTAGCAGGACAGTCTCTAGCAGGACAGTCTCTAGCAGGACAGTTTCTAGCAGGACAGTCTCTGGTAGGACGGTCTCTAGCAGGACAGCCTCTGATCCGACAGTCTCTAGCAGTACAGTCTCTAGCAGGACAGTCTCTGGCAGGAGAGTTCTGGTAGGACAGTCTCTAGCAGGACAGTCTCTAGCAGGTCAGTCTCTGGTAAGACAGTCTCTAGCAGGACAGTCTCTGGTAGGACAGTCTCTGGTAGGACAGTCTCTTGCAGGACAGTCTCTGGTAGGACGGTCTCTAGCAGGACAGTCTCTAGCAGGACAGTCTCTAGCAGGACAGTTTCTAGCAGGACAGTCTCTGGTAGGACGGTCTCTAGCAGGGCAGCCTCTGATCGGACAGTCTCTAGCAGTACAGTCTCTAGCAGGACAGTCTCTGGCAGGAGAGTCTCTGGTAGGACAGTCTCTAGCAGGACAGTATCTAGCAGGGCAGTCTCTGGTAAGACAGTCTCTAGCAGGACAGTCTCTAGCAGGACAGCATCTGGCAGGACAGTCTCTGGTAAGTCAGTCTCTAGCAGGACAGACTCTGGTAGGACAGTCTCTGGCAGGACAGTCTCTGGTAGGACTGTCTCTGGTAGGTCAGTCTCTAGCAGGACGGTCTCTGGTAGGACAGTCTCTGTCAGGACAGTCTCTAGCAGGATAGCCTCTGGCAGGACAATTTCTGGCAGGACCATCTCTGGTAGGACAGTCTCTAGCAGGACAGTGTCTAGCACGACAGTCTCTGGCAGGACAGTCGCTGGTAGGACAGTCTCTGGCAGGATAGTCTCTAGCAGGGCAGTCTCTGGCAGGATAGTCTCTGGTAGGACAGTCTCTCGCAGGACAGTCTTTGGCGGGATAGTCTCTAGTAGGACAGTCTTTGGCTGGACATTCTCTAGCAGGACATTCTCTAGCAGGACAGTCTCTGGCTGGACAGTCTCTAGCAGGACCGTCTCTGGCAGGACAGTCTGTAGCAGGATAGTGTCTGGCTGGACAGTCTCTAGCAGGACAGTCTCTAGCAGGTCATTCTCTAGCAGGACATTCTCTAGCAGGACAGTCTCTAGCAGGATCGTTTCTAGCAGGTCAGTCTCTGGCAGGACAGTCTCTAGCAGGACAGTCTCTAGCAGGTCAGTCTCTGGTAGGACAGTCTCTAGCAGGTCAGTCTCTAGCAGCTCAGTCTCTGGTAGGACAGTTTCTAGCAGGAAAGTCTCTAGCAGGACAGTGTCTAGCAGGACAGTCTATAGCAGGACGGTCTCTGGTAGGACAGTCTCTGGCAGGACAGTCTCTGGCTGGACAGTCTCTGGCACGACAGTCTCTGGCAGGACAGTCTCTGGCTGGACAGTCTCTAGCAGGACAGTCTCCAGCAGGACAGTCTCTGGTAAGTCAGTCTCTAGCAGGACAGACTCTGGCTGGACAGTCTCTAGCAGGACAGTCTCTAGCAGCTCAGTCTCTTAGGACAGTCTTTGGCTGGACAGTCCCTAGCAGGACAGTTTTTGGCTGCACTGTCTCTTGCAGGACAGTCTTTGGCTGGACAGTCTCTAGTAGGACATTCTCTAGCAGGACAGTCTCTGGTAGGACAGTCTCTGGTAGGTCAGTCTCTAGCAGGACAGCCTCTGATCGGACAGTCTCTAGCAGGACAGTCTCTAGCAGGACGGTCTCTGGTAGGACTGTCTCTGGTAGGTCAGTCTCTAGCAGGACGGTCTATGGTAGGACAGTCTCTGTCAGGACAGTCCCTAGCAGGATAGCCTCTGGCAGGACAGTTTCTGGCAGGACCATCTCTGGTAGGGCAGTCTCTAGCAGGACAGTCTCTAGCAGGACAGTCTCTGGCAGGACAATCGCTGGTAGGACAGTCTCTGGCAGGATAGTCTCTAGCAGGGCAGTCTCTGGCAGGATAGTCTCTGGTAGGACAGTCTCTCGCAGGACAGTCTTTGGCTGGATAGTCTCTAATAGGACAGTCTCTGGCTGGATATTCTCTAGCAGGACAGTCTCTAGCAGGACAGTCTGCAGCAGGATAGTGTTTGGCTGTACAGTCTCTAGCAGGACAGTCTCTAGAAGGTCATTCTCTAGCAGGACATTCTCTAGCAGGACAGTCTCTAGCAGGACAGTCTCTAGCAGGTCAGTCTCTGGCAGGACAGTCTCTAGCAGGACAGTCTCTAGCAGGTCAGTCTCTGGTAGGACAGTCTGTAGCAGGACAGTCTCTAGCAACTCAGTCTCTGGTAGGGCAGTTTCTAGCAGGAAAGTCTCTAGCAGGACAGTGTCTAGCAGGTCTGTCTATAGCAGGATGGTCTCTGGTAGGACAGTGAATAGCAGGACAGTCTCTAGCTGGACACTTTCTGGTAGGACAATCTTTGGCTGGACAGTCCCTAGCAGGACAGTCTCTAGCAGGACAGTCCCTAGCAGGACAGTCTCTGGTAGGATAGTCTCTGATAGGACAGTCTCTAGCAGGAGAGTCTCTGGCAGGACAGTCTCCAGTAGGACAGTCTCTGGCAGGACAGTATCAAGCGGGTCAGTCTCTGGTAGGACAGTCTCTGGTAGGAAATTCTCTAGCGGGTCAGTCTCTGGTAGGACAGTCTCTAGCGGGTCAGTCTCTGGTAGGACAGTCTCGAGCGGTTCAGTCTCTGGGAGGACAGTCTCTAGCAGGACAGTCTGTAGCAGGACAGTCTCTAGCAGGACTGTCTCTGGCCGGGGAGTCTCTGGTAGGACATTCTCTGGAGGACAGTCTCTAGCAGGACAGTCTCTGGCAGGAGACTCTCTTCTAGGACAGTCTCTGGTAGGACAGTCTCTAGCAGGAGAGTCTCTGGTAGCACGGTCTCTAGCAGGACAGTCTCTAGCAGGACAGTCTCTAGCAGGACAGTTTCTAGCAGGACAGTCTCTGGTAGGACGGTCTCTAGCAGGACAGCCTCTGATCCGACAGTCTCTAGCAGTACAGTCTCTAGCAGGACAGTCTCTGGCAGGAGAGTTCTGGTAGGACAGTCTCTAGCAGGACAGTCTCTAGCAGGTCAGTCTCTGGTAAGACAGTCTCTAGCAGGACAGTCTCTGGTAGGACAGTCTCTGGTAGGACAGTCTCTTGCAGGACAGTCTCTGGTAGGACGGTCTCTAGCAGGACAGTCTCTAGCAGGACAGTCTCTAGCAGGACAGTTTCTAGCAGGACAGTCTCTGGTAGGACGGTCTCTAGCAGGGCAGCCTCTGATCGGACAGTCTCTAGCAGTACAGTCTCTAGCAGGACAGTCTCTGGCAGGAGAGTCTCTGGTAGGACAGTCTCTAGCAGGACAGTATCTAGCAGGGCAGTCTCTGGTAAGACAGTCTCTAGCAGGACAGTCTCTAGCAGGACAGCATCTGGCAGGACAGTCTCTGGTAAGTCAGTCTCTAGCAGGACAGACTCTGGTAGGACAGTCTCTGGCAGGACAGTCTCTGGTAGGACTGTCTCTGGTAGGTCAGTCTCTAGCAGGACGGTCTCTGGTAGGACAGTCTCTGTCAGGACAGTCTCTAGCAGGATAGCCTCTGGCAGGACAATTTCTGGCAGGACCATCTCTGGTAGGACAGTCTCTAGCAGGACAGTGTCTAGCACGACAGTCTCTGGCAGGACAGTCGCTGGTAGGACAGTCTCTGGCAGGATAGTCTCTAGCAGGGCAGTCTCTGGCAGGATAGTCTCTGGTAGGACAGTCTCTCGCAGGACAGTCTTTGGCGGGATAGTCTCTAGTAGGACAGTCTTTGGCTGGACATTCTCTAGCAGGACATTCTCTAGCAGGACAGTCTCTGGCTGGACAGTCTCTAGCAGGACCGTCTCTGGCAGGACAGTCTGTAGCAGGATAGTGTCTGGCTGGACAGTCTCTAGCAGGACAGTCTCTAGCAGGTCATTCTCTAGCAGGACATTCTCTAGCAGGACAGTCTCTAGCAGGATCGTTTCTAGCAGGTCAGTCTCTGGCAGGACAGTCTCTAGCAGGACAGTCTCTAGCAGGTCAGTCTCTGGTAGGACAGTCTCTAGCAGGTCAGTCTCTAGCAGCTCAGTCTCTGGTAGGACAGTTTCTAGCAGGAAAGTCTCTAGCAGGACAGTGTCTAGCAGGACAGTCTATAGCAGGACGGTCTCTGGTAGGACAGTCTCTGGCAGGACAGTCTCTGGCTGGACAGTCTCTGGCACGACAGTCTCTGGCAGGACAGTCTCTGGCTGGACAGTCTCTAGCAGGACAGTCTCCAGCAGGACAGTCTCTGGTAAGTCAGTCTCTAGCAGGACAGACTCTGGCTGGACAGTCTCTAGCAGGACAGTCTCTAGCAGCTCAGTCTCTTAGGACAGTCTTTGGCTGGACAGTCCCTAGCAGGACAGTTTTTGGCTGCACTGTCTCTTGCAGGACAGTCTTTGGCTGGACAGTCTCTAGTAGGACATTCTCTAGCAGGACAGTCTCTGGTAGGACAGTCTCTGGTAGGACAGCCTCGAGCAGGACAGTCTCTGGTAGGACAGTCTCTAGCAGGGCAGTCTCTGGCTGGACAGTCTCTAGCAGGACAGTCTCTAGCAGGACAGTCTCTGGTAGGACAGCCTCGAGCAGGACAGTCTCTGGTAGGACAGTCTCTAGCAGGGCAGTCTCTGGCTGGACAGTCTCTAGCAGGACAGTCTCTAGCAGGACAGTCTCTGTTAGGACGGTCTCTAGCAGGACAGTCTCTAGCAGGACAGTCTCTGGCAGGACAGTCTCTGGCAGGACAGTCTCTAGCAGGACAGTCTGTGGCAGTACTGTCCCCAGCAGGACAGTCTCTGGCTGGACAGTCTCTAGCAGGACAGTCTCTGGCAGGACGGTCTCTGGCAGGACAGTCTCTGGCTGGACAGTCTCTAGCAGGACAGTCTCCAGCAGGACAGTCTCTAGCAGGACAGTCTCTGGCTGGACAGTCTCTAGCAGGACAGTGTCTGGCAGGACAGTCTCTAGCAGGATAGTGTCTGGCTGGACAGTCTTTAGCAGGACAGTCTCTAGCAGGTCATTCTCTAGCAGGACATTCTCTAGCAGGACAGTCTCTAGCAGGACAGTCTCTATCAGGTCAGTCTCTGGCAGGACAGTCTCTAGCAGGACAGTCTCTAGCAGGTCAGTCTCTGGTAGGACAGTCTCTAGCAGGACAGTCTCTGGCAGGTCAGTCTCTGGTAGGACAGTTTCTAGCAGGACAGTCTCTAGCAGGACAGTGTCTAGCAGTACAGTCTATAGCAGGACGGTCTCTGGTAGGACAGTGAATAGCAGGACAGTCTCTAGCAGGACACTCTCTGGTAGGACAATCTTTGGCTGGACAGTCCCTAGCAGGAAAGTCTCTAGCAGGACAGTCTCTAGCAGGACAGTCTCTGGTAGGATAGTCTCTGATACGACAGTCTCTAGCAGGAGAGTCTCTGGCAAGACAGTCTCTAGTAGGACAGTCTCTGGCAGGACAGTATCAAGCGGGTCAGTCTCTGGTAGGACAGTCTCTGGTAGGACATTCTCTAACGGGTCAGTCTCTGGTAGGACAGTCTCTAGCGGGTCAGTCTCTGGTAGGACAGTCTCGAGCAGGTCAGTCTCTGGGAGGACAGTCTCTAGCAGGACAGTCTCTAGCAGGACAGTCTCTAGCAGGACAGTCTCTGGCAGGAGAGTCTCTGGTTGGACAGTCTCTGGTAGGACAGACTCTAGCAGGACAGTCTCTGGCAGGGAGTCTCTGGTAGAACAGTCTCTAGCATGACAGTCTCTGGTAGGACGGTCTCTAGCAGGACAGTCTCTAGCAGGACAGTCTCTAGCAGGACAGTTTCTAGCAGGACAGTCTCTGGTAGGATGGTCTCTAGCAGGACAGCCTCTGATCGGACAGTGTCTAGCAGGACAGTCTCTAGCAGGACAGTCTCTGGCAGGAGAGTCTCTGGTAGGACAGTCTCTAGCAGGACAGTCTCTAGCAGGTCAGTCTCTGGTAAGACAGTCTCTAGCAGGACAGTCTCTAGCAGGACAGTCTCTAGCAGGACAGTCTCTGGCAGGACAGTCTCTGTTAGGTCAGTCTCTTGCAGGACAGTCTCTAGCAGGACAGTCTCTAAGGACAGTCTTTGGCTGGACAGTCCCTAGCAGGACAGTTTTTGGCTGGACAGTATCTCGCAGGACAGTTTTTGGCTGGGCAGTTTCTAGTAGGACATTCTCTAGCAGGACAGTCTCTGGTAGGACAGTCTCTAGCAGGACAGTCTCTGGTATGACAGTCTCTGTCAGGACAGTCTCTGGTAGGACTGTCTCTGGTAGGTCAGTCTCTAGCAGGACGGTCTCTGGTAGGACAGTTTCTGGCAGGACCATCTCTGGTAGGACAGTCTCTAGCAGGACAGTCTCTAGCAGGACAGTCTCTGGCAGGACAGTCGCTGGTAGGACAGTCTCTGGCAGGATAGTCTCTGGTAGGACGGTCTCTAGCAGGACAGTCTCTAGCAGCACAGTCTCTAGCAGGACAGTTTCTAGCAGGACAGTCTCTGGTAGGACGGTCTCTAGCAGGACAGCCTCTGATCGGACAGTCTCTAGCAGGACAGTCTCTGGCAGGAGAGTCTCTGGTAGGACAGTCTCTAGCAGGACAGTCTCTAGCAGGTCAGTCTCTGGTAAGACAGTCTCTAGCAGGACAGTCTCTAGCAGGACAGTCTCTATCTGTACAGTCTCTAGCAGGACAGTCTATGGCAGTACTGTCTCCAGCAGGACAGTCTCTGGCTGGACAGTCTCTAGCCAGACAGTCTCCAGCAGGACAGTCTCTAGCAGGACAGTCTCTGGCTGCACAGTCTCTAGCAGGACAGTGTCTGGCAGGACAGTCTCTAGCAGGATAGTGTCTGGCTGGACAGTCTCTAGCAGGTCAGTCTCTAGTAGGTCATTCTCTAGCAGGACATTCTCTAGCAGGACAGTCTCTAGCAGGACACTCTCTGGTAGGACAATCTTTGGCTGGACAGTACCTAGCAGGAAAGTCTCTAGCAGGACAGTCTCTAGCAGGACAGTCTCTGGTAGGATAGTCTCTGATAGGACAGTCTCTAGCAGGACAGTCTCTTAGGACAGTCGTTGGCTGGACAGTCCCTAGCAGGACAGTTTTTGGCTGGACAGTCTCTCGCAGGACAGTCTTTGGCTGGGCAGTCACTAGTAGGACATTCTCTAGCAGCACAGTCTCTGGTAGGACAGTCTCTAGCAGGACAGTCTCTGGTAGGACAGTCTCTGGCAGGACAGTCTCTGGTAGGACTGTCTCTGGTAGGTCAGTCTCTAGCAGGACGGTCTCTGGTAGGACAGTCTCTGTCAGGACAGTCTCTAGCAGGATAGCCTCTGGCAGGACAATTTCTGGCAGGACCATCTCTGGTAGGACAGTCTCTAGCAGGACAGTGTCTAGCACGACAGTCTCTGGCAGGACAGTCGCTGGTAGGACAGTCTCTGGCAGGATAGTCTCTAGCAGGGCAGTCTCTGGCAGGATAGTCTCTGGTAGGACAGTCTCTCGCAGGACAGTCTTTGGCGGGATAGTCTCTAGTAGGACAGTCTTTGGCTGGACATTCTCTAGCAGGACATTCTCTAGCAGGACAGTCTCTGGCTGGACAGTCTCTAGCAGGACCGTCTCTGGCAGGACAGTCTGTAGCAGGATAGTGTCTGGCTGGACAGTCTCTAGCAGGACAGTCTCTAGCAGGTCATTCTCTAGCAGGACATTCTCTAGCAGGACAGTCTCTAGCAGGACAGTCTCTAGCAGGTCAGTCTCTGGCAGGACAGTCTCTAGCAGGACAGTCTCTAGCAGGTCAGTCTCTGGTAGGACAGTCTCTAGCAGGTCAGTCTCTAGCAGCTCAGTCTCTGGTAGGACAGTTTCTAGCAGGAAAGTCTCTAGCAGGACAGTGTCTAGCAGGACAGTCTATAGCAGGACGGTCTCTGGTAGGACAGTCTCTGGCAGGACAGTCTCTGGCTGGACAGTCTCTGGCACGACAGTCTCTGGCAGGACAGTCTCTGGCTGGACAGTCTCTAGCAGGACAGTCTCCAGCAGGACAGTCTCTGGTAAGTCAGTCTCTAGCAGGACAGACTCTGGCTGGACAGTCTCTAGCAGGACAGTCTCTAGCAGCTCAGTCTCTTAGGACAGTCTTTGGCTGGACAGTCCCTAGCAGGACAGTTTTTGGCTGCACTGTCTCTTGCAGGACAGTCTTTGGCTGGACAGTCTCTAGTAGGACATTCTCTAGCAGGACAGTCTCTGGTAGGACAGTCTCTGGTAGGACAGCCTCGAGCAGGACAGTCTCTGGTAGGACAGTCTCTAGCAGGGCAGTCTCTGGCTGGACAGTCTCTAGCAGGACAGTCTCTAGCAGGACAGTCTCTGGTAGGACAGCCTCGAGCAGGACAGTCTCTGGTAGGACAGTCTCTAGCAGGGCAGTCTCTGGCTGGACAGTCTCTAGCAGGACAGTCTCTAGCAGGACAGTCTCTGTTAGGACGGTCTCTAGCAGGACAGTCTCTAGCAGGACAGTCTCTGGCAGGACAGTCTCTGGCAGGACAGTCTCTAGCAGGACAGTCTGTGGCAGTACTGTCCCCAGCAGGACAGTCTCTGGCTGGACAGTCTCTAGCAGGACAGTCTCTGGCAGGACAGTCTCTGGCAGGACAGTCTCTGGCTGGACAGTCTCTAGCAGGACAGTCTCCAGCAGGACAGTCTCTAGCAGGACAGTCTCTGGCTGGACAGTCTCTCGCAGGACAGTGTCTGGCAGGACAGTCTCTAGCAGGATAGTGTCTGGCTGGACAGTCTTTAGCAGGACAGTCTCTAGCAGGTCATTCTCTAGCAGGACATTCTCTAGCAGGACAGTCTCTAGCAGGACAGTCTCTATCAGGTCAGTCTCTGGCAGGACAGTCTCTAGCAGGACAGTCTCTAGCAGGTCAGTCTCTGGTAGGACAGTCTCTAGCAGGACAGTCTCTGGCAGGTCAGTCTCTGGTAGGACAGTTTCTAGCAGGACAGTCTCTAGCAGGACAGTGTCTAGCAGGACAGTCTATAGCAGGACGCTCTCTGGTAGGACAGTGAATAGCAGGACAGTCTCTAGCAGGACACTCTCTGGTAGGACAATCTTTGGCTGGACAGTCCCTAGCAGGAAAGTCTCTAGCAGGACAGTCTCTAGCAGGACAGTCTCTGGTAGGATAGTCTCTGATACGACAGTCTCTAGCAGGAGAGTCTCTGGCAAGACAGTCTCTAGTAGGACAGTCTCTGGCAGGACAGTATCAAGCGGGTCAGTCTCTGGTAGGACAGTCTCTGGTAGGACATTCTCTAACGGGTCAGTCTCTGGTAGGACAGTCTCTAGCGGGTCAGTCTCTGGTAGGACAGTCTCGAGCGGGTCAGTCTCTGGGAGGACAGTCTCTAGCAGGACAGTCTCTAGCAGGACAGTCTCTAGCAGGACAGTCTCTGGCAGGAGAGTCTCTGGTTGGACAGTCTGTGGCAGTACTGTCCCCAGCAGGACAGTCTCTGGCTGGACAGTCTCTAGCAGGACAGTCTCTGGCAGGACAGTCTCTGGCAGGACAGTCTCTAGCAGGACAGTCTGTGGCAGTACTGTCCCCAGCAGGACAGTCTCTGGCTGGACAGTCTCTAGCAGGACAGTCTCTGGCAGGACAGTCTCTGGCAGGACAGTCTCTGGCTGGACAGTCTCTAGCAGGACAGTCTCCAGCAGGACAGTCTCTAGCAGGACAGTCTCTGGCTGGACAGTCTCTAGCAGGACAGTGTCTGGCAGGACAGTCTCTAGCAGGATAGTGTCTGGCTGGACAGTCTTTAGCAGGACAGTCTCTAGCAGGTCATTCTCTAGCAGGACATTCTCTAGCAGGACAGTCTCTAGCAGGACAGTCTCTATCAGGTCAGTCTCTGGCAGGACAGTCTCTAGCAGGACAGTCTCTAGCAGGTCAGTCTCTGGTAGGACAGTCTCTAGCAGGACAGTCTCTAGCAGGACAGTGTCTAGCAGGACAGTCTATAGCAGGACGGTCTCTGGTAGGACAGTGAATAGCAGGACAGTCTCTAGCAGGACACTCTCTGGTAGGACAATCTTTGGCTGGACAGTCCCTAGCAGGAAAGTCTCTAGCAGGACAGTCTCTAGCAGGACAGTCTCTGGTAGGATAGTCTCTGATACGACAGTCTCTAGCAGGAGAGTCTCTGGCAAGACAGTCTCTAGTAGGACAGTCTCTGGCAGGACAGTATCAAGCGGGTCAGTCTCTGGTAGGACAGTCTCTGGTAGGACATTCTCTAACGGGTCAGTCTCTGGTAGGACAGTCTCTAGCGGGTCAGTCTCTGGGAGGACAGTCTCTAGCAGGACAGTCTCTAGCAGGACAGTCTCTAGCAGGACAGTCTCTGGCAGGAGAGTCTCTGGTTGGACAGTCTCTGGTAGGACAGACTCTAGCAGGACAGTCTCTGGCAGGGAGTCTCTGGTAGAACAGTCTCTAGCATGACAGTCTCTGGTAGGACGGTCTCTAGCAGGACAGTCTCTAGCAGGACAGTCTCTAGCAGGACAGTTTCTAGCAGGACAGTCTCTGGTAGGACGGTCTCTAGCAGGACAGCCTCTGATCGGACAGTGTCTAGCAGGACAGTCTCTAGCAGGACAGTCTCTGGCAGGAGAGTCTCTGGTAGGACAGTCTCTAGCAGGACAGTCTCTAGCAGGTCAGTCTCTGGTAAGACAGTCTCTAGTAGGACAGTCTCTGGCAGGACAGTATCAAGCGGGTCAGTCTCTGGTAGGACAGTCTCTGGTAGGACATTCTCTAACGGGTCAGTCTCTGGTAGGACAGTCTCTAGCGGGTCAGTCTCTGGGAGGACAGTCTCTAGGAGGACAGTCTCTAGCAGGACAGTCTCTAGCAGGACAGTCTCTGGCAGGAGAGTCTCTGGTTGGACAGTCTCTGGTAGGACAGACTCTAGCAGGACAGTCTCTGGCAGGGAGTCTCTGGTAGAACAGTCTCTAGCATGACAGTCTCTGGTAGGACGGTCTCTAGCAGGACAGTCTCTAGCAGGACAGTCTCTAGCAGGACAGTTTCTAGCAGGACAGTCTCTGGTAGGACGGTCTCTAGCAGGACAGCCTCTGATCGGACAGTGTCTAGCAGGACAGTCTCTAGCAGGACAGTCTCTGGCAGGAGAGTCTCTGGTAGGACAGTCTCTAGCAGGACAGTCTCTAGCAGGTCAGTCTCTGGTAAGACAGTCTCTAGCAGGACAGTCTCTAGCAGGACAGTCTCTAGCAGGACAGTCTCTGGCAGGACAGTCTCTGTTAGGTCAGTCTCTTGCAGGACAGTCTCTAGCAGGACAGTCTCTAAGGACAGTCTTTGGCTGGACAGTCCCTAGCAGGACAGTTTTTGGCTGGACAGTATCTCGCAGGACAGTTTTTGGCTGGGCAGTTTCTAGTAGGACATTCTCTAGCAGGACAGTCTCTGGTAGGACAGTCTCTAGCAGGACAGTCTCTGGTATGACAGTCTCTGTCAGGACAGTCTCTGGTAGGACTGTCTCTGGTAGGTCAGTCTCTAGCAGGACGGTCTCTGGTAGGACAGTTTCTGGCAGGACCATCTCTGGTAGGACAGTCTCTAGCAGGACAGTCTCTAGCAGGACAGTCTCTGGCAGGACAGTCGCTGGTAGGACAGTCTCTGGCAGGATAGTCTCTAGCAGGGCAGTCTCTGGCAGGATAGTCTCTGGTAGGACAGTCTCTCGCAGGACAGTCTTTGGCAGGATAGTCTCTAATAGGACAGTCTTTGGCTGGACATTCTCTAGAAGGACAGTCTCTAGCTGGACAGTCTCTGGCTGGACAGTCTCTAGCAGGACCGTCTCTGGCAGGGCTTTCTATAGCAGGATAGTGTCTGGCTGGACAGTCTCTAGCAGGACAGTCTCTAGCAGGTCATTCTCTAGCAGGACATTCTCTAGCAGGACAGTCTCTAGCAGGACAGTCTCTAGCAGGTCAGTCTCTGGCAGGACAGTCTCTAGCAGGACAGTCTCTAGCAGGTCACTCTCTGGTAGGACAGTCTCTAGCAGGACAGTCTCTAGCAGCTCAGTCTCTGGTAGGACAGTTTCTAGCAGGAAAGTCTCTAGCAGGACAGTGTCTAGCAGGACAGTCTATAGCAGGACGGTCTCTGGTAGGACACTGATTAGCAGGACAGTCTCTAGCAGGACACTTGCTGGTAGGAAAATCTTTGGCTGGACAGTCCCTAGCAGGACAGTCTCTAGCAGGACAGTCCCTAGCAGGACAGTCTCTGGTGGGATAGTCTCTGATACGACAGTCTCTAGCAGGAGAGTCTCTGGCAGGACAGTCTCCAGTAGGACAGTCTCTGGCAGGACAGTATCAAGTGAGTCAGTCTCTGGTAGGACAGTCTCTGGTAGGACATTCTCTAGCGGTTCAGTCTCTGGTAGGACAGTCTCTAGCGGGTCAGTCTCTGGTAGGACAGTCTCGAGCGGGTCAGTCTCTGGGAGGACAGTCTCTAGCAGGACAGTCTGTAGCAGGACAGTCTCTAGCAGGACTGTCTCTGGCCGGGGAGTCTCTGGTAGGACAGTCTCTGGTAGGACAGTCTCTAGCAGGACAGTCTCTGGCAGGAGAGTCTCTGGTAGGACAGTCTCTGGTAGGACAGTCTCTAGCAGGACAGTCTCTGGTAGGACGGTCTCTAGCAGGACAGTCTCTAGCAGCACAGTCTCTAGCAGGACAGTTTCTAGCAGGACAGTCTCTGGTAGGACGGTCTCTAGCAGGACAGCCTCTGATCGGACAGTCTCTAGCAGGACAGTCTCTGGCAGGAGAGTCTCTGGTAGGACTGTCTCTAGCAGGACAGTCTCTAGCAGGTCAGTCTCTGGTAAGACAGTCTCTAGCAGGACAGTCTCTAGCAGGACAGTCTCTATCTGTACAGTCTCTAGCAGGACAGTCTATGGCAGTACTGTCTCCAGCAGGACAGTCTCTGGCTGGACAGTCTCTGGTAAGTCAGTCTCTAGCAGGACAGACTCTGGCTGTACAGTCTCTAGCAGGACAGTCTTTAGCAGCTCAGTCTCTTAGGACAGTCTTTGGCTGGACAGTCCCTAGCAGGACAGTTTTTGGCTGGACAGTCTCTCGCAGGACAGTCTTTGGCTGGACAGTCTCTAGTTGGACATTCTCTAGCAGGACAGTCTCTGGTAGGACAGTCTCTGGTAGGTCAGTCTCTAGCAGGACAGTCTCTGGTAGGACAGTCTCGAGCAGGACAGTCTCTGGTAGGACAGCCTCTGATAGGACAGTCTCTGGCAGGACAGTCTCTAGCAGGGCAGTCTATGTCTGGACAGTTTCTAGCAGGACAGTCTCTAGCAGGACAGTCTCTGTTAGGATGGTCTCTAGCAGGACAGTCTCTGGCAGGACAGTCTCTGGCAGGACAGTCTCTAGCAGGACAGTCTATGGCAGTACTGTCTCCAGCAGGACAGTCTCTGGCTGGACAGTCTCTAGCAGGACAGTCTCTGGCAGGACAGTCTCTGGCAGGACAGTCTCTGGCTGGACAGTCTCTAGCAGGACAGTCTCCAGCAGGACAGTCTCTAGCAGGACAGTCTCTGGCTGGACAGTCTCTAGCAGGACAGTGTCTGGCAGGACAGTCTCTAGCAGGATAGTGTCTGGCTGGACAGTCTCTAGCAGGTCAGTCTCTAGTAGGTCATTCTCTAGCAGGACATTCTCTAGCAGGCAGTCTCTAGCAGGACACTCTCTGGTAGGACAATCTTTGGCTGGACAGTACCTAGCAGGAAAGTCTCTAGCAGGACAGTCTCTAGCAGGACAGTCTCTGGTAGGATAGTCTCTGATAGGACAGTCTCTAGCAGGAGAGTCTCTTTCAGGACAGTCTCTAGCGGGTCAGTCTCTGGTAGGACAGTCTCTGGTAGGACATTCTCTAACGGGTCAGTCTCTGGTAGGACAGTCTCTAGCGGGTCAGTCTCTGGTAGGACAGTCTCGAGCGGGTCAGTCTCTGGGAGGACAGTCTCTAGCAGGACAGTCTGTAGCAGGACAGTCTCTAGCAGGACTGTCTCTGGCCGGGGAGTCTCTGGTAGGACAGTCTCTGGTAGGACACTCTCTAGCAGGACAGTCTCTGGCAGGAGAGTCTCTGGTAGGACAGTCTCTGGTAGGACAGTCTCTAGCAGGACAGTCTCTGGTAGGACGGTCTCTAGCAGGACAGTCTCTAGCAGGACAGTCTCTAGCAGGACAGTTTCTAGCAGGACAGTCTCTGGTAGGAAGGTCTCTAGCAGGACAGCCTCTGATCGGACAGTCTCTAGCAGGACAGTGTCTAGCAGGACAGTCTCTGGCAGGAGAGTCTCTGGTAGTACAGTCTCTATCAGGACAGTCTCTAGCAGGTCAGTATCTGGTAAGACAGTCTCTAGCAGGACAGTCTCTAGCAGGACAGTCTCTATCTGGACAGTCTCTAGCAGGACAGTCTATGGCAGTACTGTCTCCAGCAGGACAGTCTCTGGCTGGCCAGTCTCTGATAAGTCAGTCTCTAGCAGGACAGACTCTGGCTGGACAGTCTCTAGCAGGACAGTCTTTAGCAGCTCAGTCTCTTAGGACAGTCTTTGGCTGGACAGTCTCTCGCAGGACAGTCTTTGGCTGGACAGTCTCTAGTAGGACATTCTCTAGCAGGACAGTCTCTGGTAGGACAGTCCTGGTAGGTCAGTCTCTAGCAGGACAGTCTCTGGTAGGACAGTCTCGAGCAGGACAGTCTCTGGTAGGACAGCCTCTGATAGGACAGTCTCTGGCAGGACAGTCTCTAGCAGGGCAGTCTATGGCTGGACAGTCTCTAGCAGGACAGTCTCTAGCAGGACAGTCTCTGTTAGGACGGTCTCTAGCAGGACAGTCTCTAGCAGGACAGTCTCTGGCAGGACAGTCTCTGGCAGGACAGTCTCTAGCAGGACAGTCTATGGCAGTACTGTCTCCAGCAGGACAGTCTCTGGCTGGACAGTCTCTAGCAGGACAGTCTCTGGCAGGACAGTCTCTGGCAGGACAGTCTCTGGCTGGACAGTCTCTAGCAGGACAGTCTCCAGCAGGACAGTCTCTAGCAGGACAGTCTCTGGCTGGACAGTCTCTAGCAGGACAGTGTCTGGCAGGACAGTCTCTAGCAGGATAGTGTCTGGCTGGACAGTCTCTAGCAGGTCAGTCTCTAATAGGTCATTCTCTAGCAGGACATTCTCTAGCAGGACAGTCTCTAGCAGGACACTCTCTGGTAGGACAATCTTTGGCTGGACAGTACCTAGCAGGAAAGTCTCTAGCAGGACAGTCTCTAGCAGCACAGTCTCTGGTAGGATAGTCTCTGATAGGACAGTCTCTAGCAGGAGAGTCTCTTTCAGGACAGTCTCTTGCGGGTCAGTCTCTGGTAGGACAGTCTCTGGTAGGACATTCTCTAACGGGTCAGTCTCTGGTAGGACAGTCTCTAGCGGGTCAGTCTCTGGTAGGACAGTCTCGAGCGGGTCAGTCTCTGGGAGGACAGTCTCTAGCAGGACAGTCTCTAGCAGGACAGTCTCTAGCAGGACAGTCTCTGGCAGGAGAGTCTCTGGTAGGACAGTCTCTTGTAGGACAGACTCTAGCAGGACAGTCTCTGGCAGGGAGTCTCTGGTAGAACAGTCTCTAGCGAGACAGTCTCTAGTAGGACGGTCTCTAGCAGGACAGTCTCTAGCAGGACAGTCTCTAGCAGGACAGTTTCTAGCACGACAGTCTCTGGTAGGACGGTCTCTAGCAGGACAGCCTCTGATCGGACAGTCTCTAGGAGGACAGTCTCTAGCAGGACAGTCTCTGGCAGGAGAGTCTCTGGTAGGACAGTCTTTAGCAGGACAGTCTCTAGCAGGTCAGTCTCTGGTAAGACAGTCTCTAGCAGGACAGTCTCTAGCAGGACAGTCTCTAGCAGGACAGTCTCTGGTAGGACTGTCTCTGGTAGGTCAGTCTCTAGCAGGACGGTCTATGGTAGGACAGTCTCTGTCAGGACAGTCCCTAGCAGGATAGCCTCTGGCAGGACAGTTTCTGGCAGGACCATCTCTGGTAGGGCAGTCTCTAGCAGGACAGTCTCTAGCAGGACAGTCTCTGGCAGGACAATCGCTGGTAGGACAGTCTCTGGCAGGATAGTCTCTAGCAGGGCAGTCTCTGGCAGGATAGTCTCTGGTAGGACAGTCTCTCGCAGGACAGTCTTTGGCTGGATAGTCTCTAATAGGACAGTCTTTGGCTGGATATTCTCTAGCAGGACAGTCTCTAGCAGGACAGTCTGCAGCAGGATAGTGTTTGGCTGTACAGTCTCTAGCAGGACAGTCTCTAGAAGGTCATTCTCTAGCAGGACATTCTCTAGCAGGACAGTCTCTAGCAGGACAGTCTCTAGCAGGTCAGTCTCTGGCAGGACAGTCTCTAGCAGGACAGTCTCTAGCAGGTCAGTCTCTGGTAGGACAGTCTGTAGCAGGACAGTCTCTAGCAACTCAGTCTCTGGTAGGGCAGTTTCTAGCAGGAAAGTCTCTAGCAGGACAGTGTCTAGCAGGACTGTCTATAGCAGGATGGTCTCTGGTAGGACAGTGAATAGCAGGACAGTCTCTAGCTGGACACTTTCTGGTAGGACAATCTTTGGCTGGACAGTCCCTAGCAGGACAGTCTCTAGCAGGACAGTCCCTAGCAGGACAGTCTCTGGTAGGATAGTCTCTGATAGGACAGTCCCTAGCAGGAGAGTCTCTGGCAGGACAGTCTCCAGTAGGACAGTCTCTGGCAGGACAGTATCAAGCGGGTCAGTCTCTGGTAGGACAGTCTCTGGTAGGACATTCTCTAGCGGGTCAGTCTCTGGTAGGACAGTCTCTAGCGGGTCAGTCTCTGGTAGGACAGTCTCGAGCGGTTCAGTCTCTGGGAGGACAGTCTCTAGCAGGACAGTCTGTAGCAGGACAGTCTCTAGCAGGACTGTCTCTGGCCGGGGAGTCTCTGGTAGGACATTCTCTGGTAGGACAGTCTCTAGCAGGACAGTCTCTGGCAGGAGACTCTCTTCTAGGACAGTCTCTGGTAGGACAGTCTCTAGCAGGAGAGTCTCTGGTAGCACGGTCTCTAGCAGGACAGTCTCTAGCAGGACAGTCTCTAGCAGGACAGTTTCTAGCAGGACAGTCTCTGGTAGGACGGTCTCTAGCAGGACAGCCTCTGATCCGACAGTCTCTAGCATTACAGTCTCTAGCAGGACAGTCTCTGGCAGGAGAGTTCTGGTAGGACAGTCTCTAGCAGGACAGTCTCTAGCAGGTCAGTCTCTGGTAAGACAGTCTCTAGCAGGACAGTCTCTAGCAGGACAGTCTCTGGCAGGAGAGTCTCTGGTAGGACAGTCTCTGGTAGGACAGTCTCTTGCAGGACAGTCTCTGGTAGGACGGTCTCTAGCAGGACAGTCTCTAGCAGGACAGTCTCTAGCAGGACAGTTTCTAGCAGGACAGTCTCTGGTAGGACGGTCTCTAGCAGGGCAGCCTCTGATCGGACAGTCTCTAGCAGGACAGTCTCTAGCAGGACAGTCTCTGGCAGGAGAGTCTCTGGTAGGACAGTCTCTAGCAGGACAGTATCTAGCAGGGCAGTCTCTGGTAAGACAGTCTCTAGCAGGACAGTCTCTAGCAGGACAGCATCTGGCAGGACAGTCTCTGGTTAGTCAGTCTCTAGCAGGACAGACTCTGGCTGGACAGTCTCTAGCAGGACAATCTCTAGCAGCTCAGTCTCTTAGGACAGTCTTTGGCTGGACAGTCCCTAGCAGGACAGTTTTTGGCTGGACAGTCTCTCGCAGGACAGTCTTTGGCTGGACAGTCTCTAGTAGGACATTCTCTAGCAGGACAGTCTCTGGTAGGACAGTCTCTGGTAGGGCAGTCTCTAGCAGGACAGTCTCTGGTAGGACAGTCTCCAGCAGGACAGTCTCTGGTAGGACAGCCTCTGATAGGACAGTCTCTGGCAGGACAGTCTCTAGCAGGGCAGTCTCTGGCTGGACAATCTCTAGCAAGACAGTCTCTAGCAGGACAGTCTCTGTTAGGACGGTCTCTAGCAGGACAGTCTCTAGCAGGACAGTCTCTGGCAGGACAGTCTCTGGCAGGACAGTCTCTAGCAGGACAGTCTATGGCAGTACTGTCTCCAGCAGGACAGTCTCTGGCTGGACAGTCTCTGGCAGGACAGTCTCTGGCAGGACAGTCTCTGGCTGGACAGTCTCTAGCAGGACAGTCTCCAGCAGGACAGTCTCTAGCATGACAGTCTCTGGAAGGACAGTCTCTAGCAGGACAGTATCTGGCAGGACAGTCTCTAGCAGGATAGTGTCTGGCTGGACAGTCTCTAGCAGGACAGTCTCTAGCAGGTCATTCTCTAGCAGGACATTCTCTAGCAGGACATTCTCTAGCAGGACAGTCTCTAGCAGGACAGTCTCTATCAGGTCAGTCTCTGGCAGGACAGTCTCTAGCAGGACAGTCTCTAGCAGGTCAGTCTCTGGTAGGACAGTCTCTAGCAGGACAGTCTCTGGCAGGTCAGTCTCTGGTAGGACAGTTTCTAGCAGTACAGTCTCTAGCAGGACAGTGTCTAGCAGGACAGTCTATAGCAGGACGGTCTCTGGTAGGACAGTGAATAGCAGGACAGTCTCTAGCAGGACCCTCTCTGGTAGGACAATCTTTGGCTGGACAGTCCCTAGCAGGAAAGTCTCTAGCAGGAGAGTCTCTAGCAGGACAGTCTCTGGTAGGATAGTCTCTGATACGACAGTCTCTAGCGAGAGAATCTCTGGCAGGACAGTCTCTAGTAGGACAGTCTCTGGAAGGACAGTATCAAGCGGGTCAGTCTCTGGTAGGACAGTCTCTGGTAGGACATTCTCTAACGGGTCAGTCTCTGGTAGGACAGTCTCTAGCGAGTCAGTCTCTGGGAGGACAGTCTCTAGCAGGACAGTCTCTAGCAGGACAGTCTCTAGCAGGACAGTCTCTGGCAGGAGAGTCTCTGGTAGGACAGTCTCTGGTAGGACAGACTCTAGGAGGACAGTCTCTGGCAGGGAGTCTCTGGTAGAACAGTCTCTAGCGGGACAGTCTCTAGTAGGATGGTCTCTAGCAGGACAGTCTCTGGCAGGAGAGTCTCTGGTAGGACAGTCTCTAGCAGGACAGTCTCTAGCAGGTCAGTCTCTGGTAAGACAGTCTCTAGCAGGACAGTCTCTAGCAGGACAGTCTCTATCTGTACAGTCTCTAGCAGGACAGTCTATGGCAGTACTGTCTCCAGCAGGACAGTCTCTGGCTGGACAGTCTCTGGTAAGTCAGTCTCTAGCAGGACAGACTCTGGCTGGACAGTCTCTAGCAGGACAGTCTTTAGCAGCTCAGTCTCTTAGGACAGTCTTTGGCTGGACAGTCCCTAGCAGGACAGTTTTTGGCTGGACAGTCTCTCGCAGGACAGTCTTTGGCTGGACAGTCTCTAGTTGGACATTCTCTAGCAGGACAGTCTCTGGTAGGACAGTCTCTGGTAGGTCAGTCTCTAGCAGGACAGTCTCTGGTAGGACAGTCTCGAGCAGGACAGTCTATTGTAGGACAGCCTCTGACAGGACAGTCTCTGGCAGGACAGTCTCTGGCAGGAGAGTCTCTGGTAGGACAGTCTCTGGTAGGACAGACTCTAGCAGGACAGTCTCTGGCAGGGAGTCTCTGGTAGAACAGTCTCTAGCGGGACAGTCTCTAGTAGGACGGTCTCTAGCAGGACAGTCTCTAGCAGGACAGTCTCTAGCAGGACAGTTTCTAGCACGACAGTCTCTGGTAGGACGGTCTCTAGCAGGACAGCCTCTGATCGGACAGTCTCTAGGAGGACAGTCTCTAGCAGGACAGTCTCTGGCAGGAGAGTCTCTGGTAGGACAGTCTTTAGCAGGACAGTCTCTAGCAGGTCAGTCTCTGGTAAGACAGTCTCTAGCAGGACAGTCTCTAGCAGGACAGTCTCTAGCAGGACAGTCTCTGGTAGGACTGTCTCTGGTAGGTCAGTCTCTAGCAGGACGGTCTATGGTAGGACAGTCTCTGTCAGGACAGTCCCTAGCAGGATAGCCTCTGGCAGGACAGTTTCTGGCAGGACCATCTCTGGTAGGGCAGTCTCTAGCAGGACAGTCTCTAGCAGGACAGTCTCTGGCAGGACAATCGCTGGTAGGACAGTCTCTGGCAGGATCGTCTCTAGCAGGGCAGTCTCTGGCAGGATAGTCTCTGGTAGGACAGTCTCTCGCAGGACAGTCTTTGGCTGGATAGTCTCTAATAGGACAGTCTTTGGCTGGATATTCTCTAGCAGGACAGTCTCTAGCAGGACAGTCTGCAGCAGGATAGTGTTTGGCTGTACAGTCTCTAGCAGGACAGTCTCTAGAAGGTCATTCTCTAGCAGGACATTCTCTAGCAGGACAGTCTCTAGCAGGACAGTCTCTAGCAGGTCAGTCTCTGGCAGGACAGTCTCTAGCAGGACAGTCTCTAGCAGGTCAGTCTCTGGTAGGACAGTCTGTAGCAGGACAGTCTCTAGCAACTCAGTCTCTGGTAGGGCAGTTTCTAGCAGGAAAGTCTCTAGCAGGACAGTGTCTAGCAGGACTGTCTATAGCAGGATGGTCTCTGGTAGGACAGTGAATAGCAGGACAGTCTCTAGCTGGACACTTTCTGGTAGGACAATCTTTGGCTGGACAGTCCCTAGCAGGACAGTCTCTAGCAGGACAGTCCCTAGCAGGACAGTCTCTGGTAGGATAGTCTCTGATAGGACAGTCCCTAGCAGGAGAGTCTCTGGCAGGACAGTCTCCAGTAGGACAGTCTCTGGCAGGACAGTATCAAGCGGGTCAGTCTCTGGTAGGACAGTCTCTGGTAGGACATTCTCTAGCGGGTCAGTCTCTGGTAGGACAGTCTCTAGCGGGTCAGTCTCTGGTAGGACAGTCTCGAGCGGTTCAGTCTCTGGGAGGACAGTCTCTAGCAGGACAGTCTGTAGCAGGACAGTCTCTAGCAGGACTGTCTCTGGCCGGGGAGTCTCTGGTAGGACATTCTCTGGTAGGACAGTCTCTAGCAGGACAGTCTCTGGCAGGAGACTCTCTTCTAGGACAGTCTCTGGTAGGACAGTCTCTAGCAGGAGAGTCTCTGGTAGCACGGTCTCTAGCAGGACAGTCTCTAGCAGGACAGTCTCTAGCAGGACAGTTTCTAGCAGGACAGTCTCTGGTAGGACGGTCTCTAGCAGGACAGCCTCTGATCCGACAGTCTCTAGCAGTACAGTCTCTAGCAGGACAGTCTCTGGCAGGAGAGTTCTGGTAGGACAGTCTCTAGCAGGACAGTCTCTAGCAGGTCAGTCTCTGGTAAGACAGTCTCTAGCAGGACAGTCTCTAGCAGGACAGTCTCTGGCAGGAGAGTCTCTGGTAGGACAGTCTCTGGTAGGACAGTCTCTTGCAGGACAGTCTCTGGTAGGACGGTCTCTAGCAGGACAGTCTCTAGCAGGACAGTCTCTAGCAGGACAGTTTCTAGCAGGACAGTCTCTGGTAGGACGGTCTCTAGCAGGGCAGCCTCTGATCGGACAGTCTCTAGCAGGACAGTCTCTAGCAGGACAGTCTCTGGCAGGAGAGTCTCTGGTAGGACAGTCTCTAGCAGGACAGTATCTAGCAGGGCAGTCTCTGGTAAGACAGTCTCTAGCAGGACAGTCTCTAGCAGGACAGCATCTGGCAGGACAGTCTCTGGTAAGTCAGTCTCTAGCAGGACAGACTCTGGCTGGACAGTCTCTAGCAGGACAATCTCTAGCAGCTCAGTCTCTTAGGACAGTCTTTGGCTGGACAGTCCCTAGCAGGACAGTTTTTGGCTGGACAGTCTCTCGCAGGACAGTCTTTGGCTGGACAGTCTCTAGTAGGACATTCTCTAGCAGGACAGTCTCTGGTAGGACAGTCTCTGGTAGGGCAGTCTCTAGCAGGACAGTCTCTGGTAGGACAGTCTCCAGCAGGACAGTCTCTGGTAGGACAGCCTCTGATAGGACAGTCTCTGGCAGGACAGTCTCTAGCAGGGCAGTCTCTGGCTGGACAATCTCTAGCAAGACAGTCTCTAGCAGGACAGTCTCTGTTAGGACGGTCTCTAGCAGGACAGTCTCTAGCAGGACAGTCTCTGGCAGGACAGTCTCTGGCAGGACAGTCTCTAGCAGGACAGTCTATGGCAGTACTGTCTCCAGCAGGACAGTCTCTGGCTGGACAGTCTCTGGCAGGACAGTCTCTGGCAGGACAGTCTCTGGCTGGACAGTCTCTAGCAGGACAGTCTCCAGCAGGACAGTCTCTAGCATGACAGTCTCTGGCTGGACAGTCTCTAGCAGGACAGTTTCTGACAGGACAGTCTCTAGCAGGATAGTGTCTGGCTGGACAGTCTCTAGCAGGACAGTCTCTAGCAGGTCATTCTCTAGCAGGACATTCTCTAGCAGGACATTCTCTAGCAGGACAGTCTCTAGCAGGACAGTCTCTATCAGGTCAGTCTCTGGCAGGACAGTCTCTAGCAGGACAGTCTCTAGCAGGTCAGTCTCTGGTAGGACAGTCTCTAGCAGGACAGTCTCTGGCAGGTCAGTCTCTGGTAGGACAGTTTCTAGCAGTACAGTCTCTAGCAGGACAGTCTCTAGCAGGTCAGTCTCTGGTAGGACAGTCTCTAGCAGGACAGTCTCTGGCAGGTCAGTCTCTGGTAGGACAGTTTCTAGCAGTACAGTCTCTAGCAGGACAGTGTCTAGCAGGACAGTCTATAGCAGGACGGTCTCTGGTAGGACAGTGAATAGCAGGACAGTCTCTAGCAGGACCCTCTCTGGTAGGACAATCTTTGGCTGGACAGTCCCTAGCAGGAAAGTCTCTAGCAGGAGAGTCTCTAGCAGGACAGTCTCTGGTAGGATAGTCTCTGATACGACAGTCTCTAGCGAGAGAATCTCTGGCAGGACAGTCTCTAGTAGGACAGTCTCTGGAAGGACAGTATCAAGCGGGTCAGTCTCTGGTAGGACAGTCTCTGGTAGGACATTCTCTAACGGGTCAGTCTCTGGTAGGACAGTCTCTAGCGAGTCAGTCTCTGGGAGGACAGTCTCTAGCAGGACAGTCTCTAGCAGGACAGTCTCTAGCAGGACAGTCTCTGGCAGGAGAGTCTCTGGTAGGACAGTCTCTGGTAGGACAGACTCTAGGAGGACAGTCTCTGGCAGGGAGTCTCTGGTAGAACAGTCTCTAGCGGGACAGTCTCTAGTAGGATGGTCTCTAGCAGGACAGTCTCTGGCAGGAGAGTCTCTGGTAGGACAGTCTCTAGCAGGACAGTCTCTAGCAGGTCAGTCTCTGGTAAGACAGTCTCTAGCAGGACAGTCTCTAGCAGGACAGTCTCTATCTGTACAGTCTCTAGCAGGACAGTCTATGGCAGTACTGTCTCCAGCAGGACAGTCTCTGGCTGGACAGTCTCTGGTAAGTCAGTCTCTAGCAGGACAGACTCTGGCTGGACAGTCTCTAGCAGGACAGTCTTTAGCAGCTCAGTCTCTTAGGACAGTCTTTGGCTGGACAGTCCCTAGCAGGACAGTTTTTGGCTGGACAGTCTCTCGCAGGACAGTCTTTGGCTGGACAGTCTCTAGTTGGACATTCTCTAGCAGGACAGTCTCTGGTAGGACAGTCTCTGGTAGGTCAGTCTCTAGCAGGACAGTCTCTGGTAGGACAGTCTCGAGCAGGACAGTCTCTGGTAGGACAGCCTCTGATAGGACAGTCTCTGGCAGGACAGTCTCTAGCAGGGCAGTCTATGTCTGGACAGTTTCTAGCAGGACAGTCTCTAGCAGGACAGTCTCTGTTAGGATGGTCTCTAGCAGGACAGTCTCTGGCAGGACAGTCTCTGGCAGGACAGTCTCTAGCAGGACAGTCTATGGCAGTACTGTCTCCAGCAGGACAGTCTCTGGCTGGACAGTCTCTAGCAGGACAGTCTCTGGCAGGACAGTCTCTGGCAGGACAGTCTCTGGCTGGACAGTCTCTAGCAGGACAGTCTCCAGCAGGACAGTCTCTAGCAGGACAGTCTCTGGCTGGATAGTCTCTAGCAGGACAGTGTCTGGCAGGACAGTCTCTAGCAGGATAGTGTCTGGCTGGACAGTCTCTAGCAGGTCAGTCTCTAGTAGGTCATTCTCTAGCAGGACATTCTCTAGCAGGCAGTCTCTAGCAGGACACTCTCTGGTAGGACAATCTTTGGCTGGACAGTACCTAGCAGGAAAGTCTCTAGCAGGACAGTCTCTAGCAGGACAGTCTCTGGTAGGATAGTCTCTGATAGGACAGTCTCTAGCAGGAGAGTCTCTTTCAGGACAGTCTCTAGCGGGTCAGTCTCTGGTAGGACAGTCTCTGGTAGGACATTCTCTAACGGGTCAGTCTCTGGTAGGACAGTCTCTAGCGGGTCAGTCTCTGGTAGGACAGTCTCGAGCGGGTCAGTCTCTGGGAGGACAGTCTCTAGCAGGACAGTCTGTAGCAGGACAGTCTCTAGCAGGACTGTCTCTGTCCGGGGAGTCTCTGGTAGGACAGTCTCTGGTAGGACACTCTCTAGCAGGACAGTCTCTGGCAGGAGAGTCTCTGGTAGGACAGTCTCTGGTAGGACAGTCTCTAGCAGGACAGTCTCTGGGAGGACGGTCTCTAGCAGGACAGTCTCTAGCAGGACAGTCTCTAGCAGGACAGTTTCTAGCAGGACAGTCTCTGGTAGGAAGGTCTCTAGCAGGACAGCCTCTGATCGGACAGTCTCTAGCAGGACAGTCTCTAGCAGGACAGTCTCTGGCAGGAGAGTCTCTGGTAGTACAGTCTCTATCAGGACAGTCTCTAGCAGGTCAGTATCTGGTAAGACAGTCTCTAGCAGGACAGTCTCTAGCAGGACAGTCTCTATCTGGACAGTCTCTAGCAGGACAGTCTATGGCAGTACTGTCTCCAGCAGGACAGTCTCTGGCTGGCCAGTCTCTGGCAGGACAGTCTCTAGCAGGACAGTCTATGGCAGTACTGTCTCCAGCAGGACAGTCTCTGGCTGGACAGTCTCTGGCAGGACAGTCTCTGGCAGGACAGTCTCTGGCTGGACAGTCTCTAGCAGGACAGTCTCCAGCAGGACAGTCTCTAGCATGACAGTCTCTGGCTGGACAGTCTCTAGCAGGACAGTTTCTGACAGGACAGTCTCTAGCAGGATAGTGTCTGGCTGGACAGTCTCTAGCAGGACAGTCTCTAGCAGGTCATTCTCTAGCAGGACATTCTCTAGCAGGACATTCTCTAGCAGGACAGTCTCTAGCAGGACAGTCTCTATCAGGTCAGTCTCTGGCAGGACAGTCTCTAGCAGGACAGTCTCTAGCAGGTCAGTCTCTGGTAGGACAGTCTCTAGCAGGACAGTCTCTGGCAGGTCAGTCTCTGGTAGGACAGTTTCTAGCAGTACAGTCTCTAGCAGGACAGTCTCTAGCAGGTCAGTCTCTGGTAGGACAGTCTCTAGCAGGACAGTCTCTGGCAGGTCAGTCTCTGGTAGGACAGTTTCTAGCAGTACAGTCTCTAGCAGGACAGTGTCTAGCAGGACAGTCTATAGCAGGACGGTCTCTGGTAGGACAGTGAATAGCAGGACAGTCTCTAGCAGGACCCTCTCTGGTAGGACAATCTTTGGCTGGACAGTCCCTAGCAGGAAAGTCTCTAGCAGGAGAGTCTCTAGCAGGACAGTCTCTGGTAGGATAGTCTCTGATACGACAGTCTCTAGCGAGAGAATCTCTGGCAGGACAGTCTCTAGTAGGACAGTCTCTGGAAGGACAGTATCAAGCGGGTCAGTCTCTGGTAGGACAGTCTCTGGTAGGACATTCTCTAACGGGTCAGTCTCTGGTAGGACAGTCTCTAGCGAGTCAGTCTCTGGGAGGACAGTCTCTAGCAGGACAGTCTCTAGCAGGACAGTCTCTAGCAGGACAGTCTCTGGCAGGAGAGTCTCTGGTAGGACAGTCTCTGGTAGGACAGACTCTAGGAGGACAGTCTCTGGCAGGGAGTCTCTGGTAGAACAGTCTCTAGCGGGACAGTCTCTAGTAGGATGGTCTCTAGCAGGACAGTCTCTGGCAGGAGAGTCTCTGGTAGGACAGTCTCTAGCAGGACAGTCTCTAGCAGGTCAGTCTCTGGTAAGACAGTCTCTAGCAGGACAGTCTCTAGCAGGACAGTCTCTATCTGTACAGTCTCTAGCAGGACAGTCTATGGCAGTACTGTCTCCAGCAGGACAGTCTCTGGCTGGACAGTCTCTGGTAAGTCAGTCTCTAGCAGGACAGACTCTGGCTGGACAGTCTCTAGCAGGACAGTCTTTAGCAGCTCAGTCTCTTAGGACAGTCTTTGGCTGGACAGTCCCTAGCAGGACAGTTTTTGGCTGGACAGTCTCTCGCAGGACAGTCTTTGGCTGGACAGTCTCTAGTTGGACATTCTCTAGCAGGACAGTCTCTGGTAGGACAGTCTCTGGTAGGTCAGTCTCTAGCAGGACAGTCTCTGGTAGGACAGTCTCGAGCAGGACAGTCTCTGGTAGGACAGCCTCTGATAGGACAGTCTCTGGCAGGACAGTCTCTAGCAGGGCAGTCTATGTCTGGACAGTTTCTAGCAGGACAGTCTCTAGCAGGACAGTCTCTGTTAGGATGGTCTCTAGCAGGACAGTCTCTGGCAGGACAGTCTCTGGCAGGACAGTCTCTAGCAGGACAGTCTATGGCAGTACTGTCTCCAGCAGGACAGTCTCTGGCTGGACAGTCTCTAGCAGGACAGTCTCTGGCAGGACAGTCTCTGGCAGGACAGTCTCTGGCTGGACAGTCTCTAGCAGGACAGTCTCCAGCAGGACAGTCTCTAGCAGGACAGTCTCTGGCTGGATAGTCTCTAGCAGGACAGTGTCTGGCAGGACAGTCTCTAGCAGGATAGTGTCTGGCTGGACAGTCTCTAGCAGGTCAGTCTCTAGTAGGTCATTCTCTAGCAGGACATTCTCTAGCAGGCAGTCTCTAGCAGGACACTCTCTGGTAGGACAATCTTTGGCTGGACAGTACCTAGCAGGAAAGTCTCTAGCAGGACAGTCTCTAGCAGGACAGTCTCTGGTAGGATAGTCTCTGATAGGACAGTCTCTAGCAGGAGAGTCTCTTTCAGGACAGTCTCTAGCGGGTCAGTCTCTGGTAGGACAGTCTCTGGTAGGACATTCTCTAACGGGTCAGTCTCTGGTAGGACAGTCTCTAGCGGGTCAGTCTCTGGTAGGACAGTCTCGAGCGGGTCAGTCTCTGGGAGGACAGTCTCTAGCAGGACAGTCTGTAGCAGGACAGTCTCTAGCAGGACTGTCTCTGTCCGGGGAGTCTCTGGTAGGACAGTCTCTGGTAGGACACTCTCTAGCAGGACAGTCTCTGGCAGGAGAGTCTCTGGTAGGACAGTCTCTGGTAGGACAGTCTCTAGCAGGACAGTCTCTGGTAGGACGGTCTCTAGCAGGACAGTCTCTAGCAGGACAGTCTCTAGCAGGACAGTTTCTAGCAGGACAGTCTCTGGTAGGAAGGTCTCTAGCAGGACAGCCTCTGATCGGACAGTCTCTAGCAGGACAGTCTCTAGCAGGACAGTCTCTGGCAGGAGAGTCTCTGGTAGTACAGTCTCTATCAGGACAGTCTCTAGCAGGTCAGTATCTGGTAAGACAGTCTCTAGCAGGACAGTCTCTAGCAGGACAGTCTCTATCTGGACAGTCTCTAGCAGGACAGTCTATGGCAGTACTGTCTCCAGCAGGACAGTCTCTGGCTGGCCAGTCTCTGATAAGTCAGTCTCTAGCAGGACAGACTCTGGCTGGACAGTCTCTAGCAGGACAGTCTTTAGCAGCTCAGTCTCTTAGGACAGTCTTTGGCTGGACAGTCCCTAGCAGGACAGTTTTTGGCTGGACAGTCTCTCGCAGGACAGTCTTTGGCTGGACAGTCTCTAGTAGGACATTCTCTAGCAGGACAGTCTCTGGTAGGACAGTCCTGGTAGGTCAGTCTCTAGCAGGACAGTCTCTGGTAGGACAGTCTCGAGCAGGACAGTCTCTGGTAGGACAGCCTCTGATAGGACAGTCTCTGGCAGGACAGTCTCTAGCAGGGCAGTCTATGGCTGGACAGTCTCTAGCAGGACAGTCTCTAGCAGGACAGTCTCTGTTAGGACGGTCTCTAGCAGGACAGTCTCTAGCAGGACAGTCTCTGGCAGGACAGTCTCTGGCAGGACAGTCTCTAGCAGGACAGTCTATGGCAGTACTGTCTCCAGCAGGACAGTCTCTGGCTGGACAGTCTCTAGCAGGACAGTCTCTGGCAGGACAGTCTCTGGCAGGACAGTCTCTGGCTGGACAGTCTCTAGCAGGACAGTCTCCAGCAGGACAGTCTCTAGCAGGACAGTCTCTGGCTGGACAGTCTCTAGCAGGACAGTGTCTGGCAGGACAGTCTCTAGCAGGATAGTGTCTGGCTGGACAGTCTCTAGCAGGTCAGTCTCTAGTAGGTCATTCTCTAGCAGGACATTCTCTAGCAGGACAGTCTCTAGCAGGACACTCTCTGGTAGGACAATCTTTGGCTGGACAGTACCTAGCAGGAAAGTCTCTAGCAGGACAGTCTCTAGCAGGACAGTCTCTGGTAGGATAGTCTCTGATAGGACAGTCTCTAGCAGGAGAGTCTCTTTCAGGACAGTCTCTTGCGGGTCAGTCTCTGGTAGGACAGTCTCTGGTAGGACATTCTCTAAAGGGTCAGTCTCTGGTAGGACAGTCTCTAGCAGGGCAGTCTCTGGCTGGACAATCTCTAGCAAGACAGTCTCTAGCAGGACAGTCTCTGTTAGGACGGTCTCTAGCAGGACAGTCTCTAGCAGGACAGTCTCTGGCAGGACAGTCTCTGGCAGGACAGTCTCTAGCAGGACAGTCTATGGCAGTACTGTCTCCAGCAGGACAGTCTCTGGCTGGACAGTCTCTGGCAGGACAGTCTCTGGCAGGACAGTCTCTGGCAGGACAGTCTCTAGCAGGACATTCTCCAGCAGGACAGTCTCTAGCAGGACAGTCTCTGGCTGGACAGTCTCTAGCAGGACAGTTTCTGACAGGACAGTCTCTAGCAGGATAGTGTCTGGCTGGACAGTCTCTAGCAGGACAGTCTCTAGCAGGTCATTCTCTAGCAGGACATTCTCTAGCAGGACATTCTCTAGCAGGACAGTCTCTAGCAGGACAGTCTCTATCAGGTCAGTCTCTGGCAGGACAGTCTCTAGCAGGACAGTCTCTAGCAGGTCAGTCTCTGGTAGGACAGTCTCTAGCAGGACAGTCTCTGGCAGGTCAGTCTCTGGTAGGACAGTTTCTAGCAGTACAGTCTCTAGCAGGACAGTGTCTAGCAGGACAGTCTATAGCAGGACGGTCTCTGGTAGGACAGTGAATAGCAGGACAGTCTCTAGCAGGACCCTCTCTGGTAGGACAATCTTTGGCTGGACAGTCCCTAGCAGGAAAGTCTCTAGCAGGACAGTCTCTAGCAGGACAGTCTCTGGTAGGATAGTCTCTGATACGACAGTCTCTAGCGAGAGAATCTCTGGCAGGACAGTCTCTAGTAGGACAGTCTCTGGAAGGACAGTATCAAGCGGGTCAGTCTCTGGTAGGACAGTCTCTGGTAGGACATTCTCTAACGGGTCAGTCTCTGGTAGGACAGTCTCTAGCGAGTCAGTCTCTGGGAGGACAGTCTCTAGCAGGACAGTCTCTAGCAGGACAGTCTCTAGCAGGACAGTCTCTGGCAGGAGAGTCTCTGGTAGGACAGTCTCTGGTAGGACAGACTCTAGCAGGACAGTCTCTGGCAGGGAGTCTCTGGTAGAACAGTCTCTAGCGGGACAGTCTCTAGTAGGATGGTCTCTAGCAGGACAGTCTCTGGCAGGAGAGTCTCTGGTAGGACAGTCTCTAGCAGGACAGTCTCTAGCAGGTCAGTCTCTGGTAAGACAGTCTCTAGCAGGACAGTCTCTAGCAGGACAGTCTCTATCTGTACAGTCTCTAGCAGGACAGTCTATGGCAGTACTGTCTCCAGCAGGACAGTCTCTGGCTGGACAGTCTCTGGTAAGTCAGTCTCTAGCAGGACAGACTCTGGCTGGACAGTCTCTAGCAGGACAGTCTTTAGCAGCTCAGTCTCTTAGGACAGTCTTTGGCTGGACAGTCCCTAGCAGGACAGTTTTTGGCTGGACAGTCTCTCGCAGGACAGTCTTTGGCTGGACAGTCTCTAGTTGGACATTCTCTAGCAGGACAGTCTCTGGTAGGACAGTCTCTGGTAGGTCAGTCTCTAGCAGGACAGTCTCTGGTAGGACAGTCTCGAGCAGGACAGTCTCTGGTAGGACAGCCTCTGATAGGACAATCTCTGGCAGGACAGTCTCTAGCAGGGCAGTCTATGTCTGGACAGTTTCTAGCAGGACAGTCTCTAGCAGGACAGTCTCTGTTAGGATGGTCTCTAGCAGGACAGTCTCTGGCAGGACAGTCTCTGGCAGGACAGTCTCTAGCAGGACAGTCTATGGCAGTACTGTCTCCAGCAGGACAGTCTCTGGCTGGACAGTCTCTAGCAGGACAGTCTCTGGCAGGACAGTCTCTGGCAGGACAGTCTCTGGCTGGACAGTCTCTAGCAGGACAGTCTCCAGCAGGACAGTCTCTAGCAGGACAGTCTCTGGCTGGACAGTCTCTAGCAGGACAGTGTCTGGCAGGACAGTCTTTAGCAGGATAGTGTCTGGCTGGACAGTCTCTAGCAGGTCAGTCTCTAGTAGGTCATTCTCTAGCAGGACATTCTCTAGCAGGCAGTCTCTAGCAGGACACTCTCTGGTAGGACAATCTTTGGCTGGACAGTACCTAGCAGGAAAGTCTCTAGCAGGACAGTCTCTAGCAGGACAGTCTCTGGTAGGATAGTCTCTGATAGGACAGTCTCTAGCAGGAGAGTCTCTTTCAGGACAGTCTCTAGCGGGTCAGTCTCTGGTAGGACAGTCTCTGATAGGACATTCTCTAACGGGTCAGTCTCTGGTAGGACAGTCTCTAGCGGGTCAGTCTCTGGTAGGACAGTCTCGAGCGGGTCAGTCTCTGGGAGGACAGTCTCTAGCAGGACAGTCTGTAGCAGGACAGTCTCTAGCAGGACTGTCTCTGGCCGGGGAGTCTCTGGTAGGACAGTCTCTGGTAGGACACTCTCTAGCAGGACAGTCTCTGGCAGGAGAGTCTCTGGTAGGACAGTCTCTGGTAGGACAGTCTCTAGCAGGACAGTCTCTGGTAGGACGGTCTCTAGCAGGACAGTCTCTAGCAGGACAGTCTCTAGCAGGACAGTTTCTAGCAGGACAGTCTCTGGTAGGAAGGTCTCTAGCAGGACAGCCTCTGATCGGACAGTCTCTAGCAGGACAGTCTCTAGCAGGACAGTCTCTGGCAGGTGAGTCTCTGGTAGTACAGTCTCTATCAGGACAGTCTCTAGCAGGTCAGTATCTGGTAAGACAGTCTCTAGCAGGACAGTCTCTAGCAGGACAGTCTCTATCTGGACAGTCTCTAGCAGGACAGTCTATGGCAGTACTGTCTCCAGCAGGACAGTCTCTGGCTGGACAGTCTCTGATAAGTCAGTCTCTAGCAGGACAGACTCTGGCTGGACAGTCTCTAGCAGGACAGTCTTTAGCAGCTCAGTCTCTTAGGACAGTCTTTGGCTGGACAGTCCCTAGCAGGACAGTTTTTGGCTGGACAGTCTCTCGCAGGACAGTCTTTGGCTGGACAGTCTCTAGTAGGACATTCTCTAGCAGGACAGTCTCTGGTAGGACAGTCCTGGTAGGTCAGTCTCTAGCAGGACAGTCTCTGGTAGGACAGTCTCGAGCAGGACAGTCTCTGGTAGGACAGCCTCTGATAGGACAGTCTCTGGCAGGACAGTCTCTAGCAGGGCAGTCTATGGCTGGACAGTCTCTAGCAGGACAGTCTCTAGCAGGACAGTCTCTGTTAGGACGGTCTCTAGCAGGACAGTCTCTAGCAGGACAGTCTCTGGCAGGACAGTCTCTGGCAGGACAGTCTCTAGCAGGACAGTCTATGGCAGTACTGTCTCCAGCAGGACAGTCTCTGGCTGGACAGTCTCTAGCAGGACAGTCTCTGGCAGGACAGTCTCTGGCAGGACAGTCTCTGGCTGGACAGTCTCTAGCAGGACAGTCTCCAGCAGGACAGTCTCTGGCTGGACAGTCTCTAGCAGGACAGTGTCTGGCAGGACAGTCTCTAGCAGGATAGTGTCTGGCTGGACAGTCTCTAGCAGGTCAGTCTCTAGTAGGTCATTCTCTAGCAGGACATTCTCTAGCAGGACAGTCTCTAGCAGGACACTCTCTGGTAGGACAATCTTTGGCTGGACAGTACCTAGCAGGAAAGTCTCTAGCAGGACAGTCTCTAGCAGGACAGTCTCTGGTAGGATAGTCTCTGATAGGACAGTCTCTAGCAGGAGAGTCTCTTTCAGGACAGTCTCTTGCGGGTCAGTCTCTGGTAGGACAGTCTCTGGTAGGACATTCTCTAACGGGTCAGTCTCTGGTAGGACAGTCTCTAGCGGGTCAGTCTCTGGTAGGACAGTCTCGAGCGGGTCAGTCTCTGGGAGGACAGTCTCTAGCAGGACAGTCTCTAGCTGGACAGTCTCTAGCAGGACAGTCTCTGGCAGGAGAGTCTCTGGTAGGACAGTCTCTGGTAGGACAGACTCTAGCAGGACAGTCTCTGGCAGGGAGTCTCTGGTAGAACAGTCTCTAGCGGGACAGTCTCTAGTAGGACGGTCTCTAGCAGGACAGTCTCTAGCAGGACAGTCTCTAGCAGGACAGTTTCTAGCACGACAGTCTCTGGTAGGACGGTCTCTAGCAGGACAGCCTCTGATCGGAAAGTCTCTAGGAGGACAGTCTCTATCAGGACAGTCTCTGGCAGGAGAGTCTCTGGTAGGACAGTCTTTAGCAGGACAGTCTCTAGCAGGTCAGTCTCTGGTAAGACAGTCTCTAGCAGGACAGTCTCTAGCAGGACAGTCTCTAGCAGGACAGTCTCTGGTAGGACTGTCTCTGGTAGGTCAGTCTCTAGCAGGACGGTCTATGGTAGGACAGTCTCTGTCAGGACAGTCCCTAGCAGGATAGCCTCTGGCAGGACAGTTTCTGGCAGGACCATCTCTGGTAGGGCAGTCTCTAGCAGGACAGTCTCTAGCAGGACAGTCTCTGGCAGGACAATCGCTGGTAGGACAGTCTCTGGCAGGATAGTCTCTAGCAGGGCAGTCTCTGGCAGGATAGTCTCTGGTAGGACAGTCTCTCGCAGGACAGTCTTTGGCTGGATAGTCTCTAATAGGACAGTCTTTGGCTGGACATTCTCTAGCAGGACAGTCTCTAGCAGGACAGTCTGCAGCAGGATAGTGTTTGGCTGTACAGTCTCTAGCAGGACAGTCTCTAGAAGGTCATTCTCTAGCAGGACATTCTCTAGCAGGACAGTCTCTAGCAGGACAGTCTCTAGCAGGTCAGTCTCTGGCAGGACAGTCTCTAGCAGGACAGTCTCTAGCAGGTCAGTCTCTGGTAGGACAGTCTGTAGCAGGACAGTCTCTAGCAACTCAGTCTCTGGTAGGGCAGTTTCTAGCAGGAAAGTCTCTAGCAGGACAGTTTCTAGCAGGACTGTCTATAGCAGGATGGTCTCTGGTAGGACAGTGAATAGCAGGACAGTCTCTAGCTGGACACTTTCTGGTAGGACAATCTTTGGCTGGACAGTCCCTAGCAGGACAGTCTCTAGCAGGACAGTCCCTAGCAGGACAGTCTCTGGTAGGATAGTCTCTGATAGGACAGTCTCTAGCAGGAGAGTCTCTGGCAGGACAGTCTCCAGTAGGACAGTCTCTGGCAGGACAGTATCAAGCGGGTCAGTCTCTGGTAGGACAGTCTCTGGTAGGAAATTCTCTAGCGGGTCAGTCTCTGGTAGGACAGTCTCTAGCGGGTCAGTCTCTGGTAGGACAGTCTCTAGCAGGACAGTCTGTAGCAGGACAGTCTCTAGCAGGACTGTCTCTGGCCGGGGAGTCTCTGGTAGGACATTCTCTGGTAGGACAGTCTCTAGCAGGACAGTCTCTGGCAGGAGACTCTCTTCTAGGACAGTCTCTGGTAGGACAGTCTCTAGCAGGAGAGTCTCTGGTAGCACGGTCTCTAGCAGGACAGTCTCTAGCAGGACAGTCTCTAGCAGGACAGTTTCTAGCAGGACAGTCTCTGGTAGGACGGTCTCTAGCAGGACAGCCTCTGATCCGACAGTCTCTAGCAGTACAGTCTCTAGCAGGACAGTCTCTGGCAGGAGAGTTCTGGTAGGACAGTCTCTAGCAGGACAGTCTCTAGCAGGTCAGTCTCTGGTAAGACAGTCTCTAGCAGGACAGTCTCTAGCAGGACAGTCTCTGGCAGGAGAGTCTCTGGTAGGACAGTCTCTGGTAGGACAGTCTCTTGCAGGACAGTCTCTGGTAGGACGGTCTCTAGCAGGACAGTCTCTAGCAGGACAGTCTCTAGCAGGACAGTTTCTAGCAGGACAGTCTCTGGTAGGACGGTCTCTAGCAGGGCAGCCTCTGATCGGACAGTCTCTAGCAGGACAGTCTCTAGCAGGACAGTCTCTGGCAGGAGAGTCTCTGGTAGGACAGTCTCTAGCAGGACAGTATCTAGCAGGGCAGTCTCTGGTAAGACAGTCTCTAGCAGGACAGTCTCTAGCAGGACAGCATCTGGCAGGACAGTCTCTGGTAAGTCAGTCTCTAGCAGGACAGACTCTGGCTGGACAGTCTCTAGCAGGACAATCTCTAGCAGCTCAGTCTCTTAGGACAGTCTTTGGCTGGACAGTCCCTAGCAGGACAGTTTTTGGCTGGACAGTCTCTCGCAGGACAGTCTTTGGCTGGACAGTCTCTAGTAAGACATTCTCTAGCAGGACAGTCTCTGGTAGGACAGTCTCTGGTAGGGCAGTCTCTAGCAGGACAGTCTCTGGTAGGACAGTCTCCAGCAGGACAGTCTCTGGTAGGACAGCCTCTGATAGGACAGTCTCTGGCAGGACAGTCTCTAGCAGGGCAGTCTCTGGCTGGACAGTCTCTAGCAGGACAGTCTCTAGCAGGACAGTCTCTGTTAGGACGGTCTCTAGCAGGACAGTCTCTAGCAGGACAGTCTCTGGCAGGACAGTCTCTGGCAGGACAGTCTCTAGCAGGACAGTCTATGGCAGTACTGTCTCCAGCAGGACAGTCTCTGGCTGGACAGTCTCTGGCAGGACAGTCTCTGGCAGGACAGTCTCTGGCTGGACAGTCTCTAGCAGGACAGTCTCCAGCAGGACAGTCTCTAGCAGGACAGTCTCTGGCTAGACAGTCTCTAGCAGGACAGTTTCTGACAGGACAGTCTCTAGCAGGATAGTGTCTGGCTGGACAGTCTCTAGCAGGACAGTCTCTAGCAGGTCATTCTCTAGCAGGACATTCTCTAGCAGGACATTCTCTAGCAGGACAGTCTCTAGCAGGACAGTCTCTATCAGGTCAGTCTCTGGCAGGACAGTCTCTAGCAGGACAGTCTCTAGCAGGTCAGTCTCTGGTAGGACAGTCTCTAGCAGGACAGTCTCTGGCAGGTCAGTCTCTGGTAGGACAGTTTCTAGCAGGACAGTCTCTAGCAGGACAGTGTCTAGCAGGACAGTTTATAGCAGGACGGTCTCTGGTAGGACAGTGAATAGCAGGACAGTCTCTAGCAGGACCCTCTCTGGTAGGACAATCTTTGGCTGGACAGTCCCTAGCAGGAAAGTCTCTAGCAGGACAGTCTCTAGCAGGACAGTCTCTGGTAGGATAGTCTCTGATACGACAGTCTCTAGCGAGAGAATCTCTGGCAGGACAGTCTCTAGTAGGACAGTCTCTGGAAGGACAGTATCAAGCGGGTCAGTCTCTGGTAGAACAGTCTCTGGTAGGACATTCTCTAACGGGTCAGTCTCTGGTAGGACAGTCTCTAGCGAGTCAGTCTCTGGGAGGACAGTCTCTAGCAGGACAGTCTCTAGCAGGACAGTCTCTAGCAGGACAGTCTCTGGCAGGAGAGTCTCTAGTAGGACAGTCTCTGGTAGGACAGACTCTAGCAGGACAGTCTCTGGCAGGGAGTCTCTGGTAGAACAGTCACTAGCGGGACAGTCTCTAGTAGGATGGTCTCTAGCAGGACAGTCTCTAGCAGGACAGTCTCTAGCAGGACAGTTTCTAGCAGGACAGTCTCTGGTATGACGGTCTCTAGCAGGACAGCCTCTGATCGGACAGTCTCTAGGAGGACAGTCTCTAGCAGGACAGTCTCTGGCAGGAGAGTCTCTGGTAGGACAGTCTCTAGCAGGACAGTCTCTAGCAGGTCAGTCTCTGGTAAGACAGTCTCTAGCAGGACAGTCTCTAGCAGGACAGTCTCTAGCAGGACAGTCTCTGGTAGGACTGTCTCTGGTATGTCAGTCTCTAGCAGGACGGTCTATGGTAGGACAGTGTCTGTCAGGACAGTCCCTAGCAGGATAGCCTCTGGCAGGACAGTTTCTGGCAGGACCATCTCTGGTAGGACAGTCTCTAGCAGGACAGAGTCTAGCAGGACAGTCTCTGGCAGGACAGTCGCTGGTAGGACAGTCTCTGGCAGGATAGTCTCTAGCAGGGCAGTCTCTGGCAGGATAGTCTCTGGTAGGACAGTCTCTCGCAGGACAGTCTTTGGCTGGATAGTCTCTAATAGGACAGTCTTTGGCTGGACATTCTCTAGCAGGACAGTCTCTAGCAGGACAGTCTGCAGCAGGATAGTGTTTGGCTGGACAGTCTCTAGCAGGACAGTCTCTAGCAGGTCACTCTCTAGCAGGACATTCTCTAGCAGGACAGTCTCTAGCAGGACAGTCTCTAGCAGGTCAGTCTCTGGCAGGACAGTCTCTAGCAGGACAGTCTCTAGCAGGTCAGTCTCTGGTAGGACAGTCTGTAGCAGGACAGTCTCTAGCAACTCAGTCTCTGGTAGGGCAGTTTCTAGCATGAAAGTCTCTAGCAGGACAGTGTCTAGCAGGACTGTCTATAGCAGGACGGTCTCTGGTAGGACAGTGAATTGCAGGACAGTCTCTAGCTGGACACTTTCTGGTAGGACAGTCTTTGGCTGGACAGTCCCTAGCAGGACAGTCTCTAGCAGGACAGTCCCTAGCAGGACAGTCTCTGGTAGGATAGTCTCTGATAGGACAGTCTCTAGCAGGAGAGTCTCTGGCAGGACAGTCTCTGGTAGGACGGTCTCTAGCAGGACAGTCTCTAGCAGGACAGTTTCTAGCAGGACAGTCTCTGGTAGGACGGTCTCTAGCAGGGCAGCCTCTGATCGGACAGTCTCTAGCAGGACAGTCTCTAGCAGGACAGTCTCTGGCAGGAGAGTCTCTGGTAGGACAGTCTCTAGCAGGACAGTATCTAGCATGTCAGTCTCTGGTAAGACAGTCTTTAGCAGGACAGTCTCTAGCAGGACAGCATCTGGCAGGACAGTCTCTGGTAAGTCAGTCTCTAGCAGGACAGACTCTGGCTGGACAGTCTCTAGCAGGACAATCTCTAGCAGCTCAGTCTCTTAGGACAGTCTTTGGCTGGACAGTCCCTAGCAGGACAGTTTTTGGCTGGACAGTCTCTCGCAGGACAGTCTTTGGCTGGACAGTCTCTAGTAGGACATTCTCTAGCAGGACAGTCTCTGGTAGGACAGTCTCTGGTGGGGCAGTCTCTAGCAGGACTGTCTCTGGTAGGACAGTCTCCAGCAGGACAGTCTCTGGTAGGACAGCCTCTGATAGGACAGTCTCTGGCAGGACAGTCTCTAGCAGGGCAGTCTCTGGCTGGACAGTCTCTAGCAGGACAGTCTCTAGCAGGACAGTCTCTGTTAGGACGGTCTCTAGCAGGACAGTCTCTAGCAGGACAGTCTCTGGCAGGACAGTCTCTGGCAGGACAGTCTCTAGCAGGACAGTCTATGGCAGTACTGTCTCCAGCAGGACAGTCTCTGGCTGGACAGTCTCTGGCAGGACAGTCTCTGGCAGGACAGTCTCTGTCTGGACAGTCTCTAGCAGGACAGTCTCCAGCAGGACAGTCTCTAGCAGGACAGTCTCTGGCTGGACAGTCTCTAGCAGGACAGTGTCTGACAGGACAGTCTCTAGCAGGATAGTGTCTGGCTGGACAGTCTCTAGCAGGACAGTCTCTAGCAGGTCATTCTCTAGCAGGACATTCTCTGGCAGGACAGTCTCTAGCAGGACAGTCTCTATCAGGTCAGTCTCTGGCAGGACAGTCTCTAGCAGGACAGTCTCTAGCAGGTCAGTCTCTGGTAGGACAGTCTCTTGCAGGACAGTCTCTGGCAGGTCAGTCTCTGGTAGGACAGTTTCTAGCAGGACAGTCTCTAGCAGGACAGTCTCTAGCAGGACAGTCTCTGGTAGGATAGTCTTTGATACGACAGTCTCTAGCGAGAGAGTCTCTGGCAGGACAGTCTCTAGTAGGACAGTCTCTGGAAGGACAGTATCAAGCGGGTAAGTCTCTGGTAGGACAGTCTCTGGTAGGACATTCTCTAACGGGTCAGTCTCTGGTAGGACAGTCTCTAGCGGGTCAGTCTCTGGTAGGACAGTCTCGAGCGGGTCAGTATCTGGGAGGACAGTCTCTAACAGGACAGTCTCTAGAAGGACAGTCTCTAGCAGGACAGTCTCTGGCAGGAGAGTCTCTGGTAGGACAGTCTCTGGTAGGACAGACTCTAGCAGGACAGTCTCTGGCAGGGAGTCTCTGGTAGAACAGTCTCTAGCAGGACAGTCTCTGGTAGGACGGTCTCTAGCAGGACAGTCTCTAGCAGGACAGTCTCTAGCAGGACAGTTTCTAGCAGGACAGTCTCTGGTAGGACGGTCTCTAGCAGGACAGCCTCTGATCGGACAGTCTCTAGCAGGTCAGTCTCTAGCAGGACAGTCTCTGGCAGGAGAGTCTCTGGTTGGACAGTCTCTAGCAGGACAGTCTCTAGCAGGTCAGTCTCTGGTAAGACAGTCTCTAGCAGGACAGTCTCTAGCAGGACAGTCTCTAGCAGGACAGTCACTGGCAGGACAGTCTCTGGTAGGTCAGTCTCTTGCAGGATAGTCTCTAGCAGGACAGTCTCTTAGGACAGTATTTGGCTGGACAGTCCCTAGCAGAACAGTTTTTGGCTGGACAGTCTCTCGCAGGACAGTCTTTGGCTGGACAGTCTCTAGTAGGACATTCTCTAGCAGGACAGTCTCTGGTAGGACAGTCTCTGGTAGGTCAGTCTCTAGCAGGACAGTCTCTGGTAGGTCAGCCTCTGATAGGACAGTCTCTGGCAGGACAGTCTCTAGCAGGGCAGTCTCTGGCTGGACAGTCTCTAGCAGGACAGTCTCTAGCAGGACAGTCTCTGTTAGGACGGTCTCTAGCAGGACAGTCTCTAGCAGGACAGTCTCTAGCAGGACAGTCTATGGCAGGAGAGTCTCTGGTTGGACAGTCTCTAGCAGGACAGTCTCTAGCAGGTCAGTCTCTGGTAAGACAGTCTCTAGCAGGACAGTCTCTAGCAGGACAGTCTCTAGCAGGACAGTCACTGGCAGGACAGTCTCTGGTAGGTCAGTCTCTTGCAGGATAGTCTCTAGCAGGACAGTCTCTTAGGACAGTATTTGGCTGGACAGTCCCTAGCAGAACAGTTTTTGGCTGGACAGTCTCTCGCAGGACAGTCTTTGGCTGGACAGTCTCTAGTAGGACATTCTCTAGCAGGACAGTCTCTGGTAGGACAGTCTCTGGTAGGTCAGTCTCTAGCAGGACAGTCTCTGGTAGGTCAGCCTCTGATAGGACAGTCTCTGGCAGGACAGTCTCTAGCAGGGCAGTCTCTGGCTGGACAGTCTCTAGCAGGACAGTCTCTAGCAGGACAGTCTCTGTTAGGACGGTCTCTAGCAGGACAGTCTCTAGCAGGACAGTCTCTAGCAGGACAGTCTATGGCAGTACTGTCTCCAGCAGGACAGTCTCTGGCTGGACAGTCTCTAGCAGGACAGTCTCTGGCAGGACAGTCTCTGGCAGGATAGTCTCTGGCTGGACAGTCTCTAGCAGGACAGTCTCCAGCAGGACAGTCTTTAGCAGGACAGTCTCTTTTTGGACAGTCTCTAGCAGGACAGTGTCTGGCAGGACATTCTCTAGCAGGACAGTCTCTAGCAGGACAGTATCAAGCGGGTCAGTCTCTGGTAGGACAGTCTCTGGTAGGACATTCTCTAACGGGTCAGTCGCTGGTAGGACAGTCTCTAGCGGGTCAGTCTCTGGTAGGACAGTCTCTAGCAGGACAGTCTCTAGCAGGACAGTCTCTAGCAGGACAGTCTCTGGCAGGAGAGTCTCTGGTTGGACAGTCTCTGGTAGGACAGACTCTAGCAGGACCGTCTCTGGCAGGGAGTCTCTGGTAGAACAGTCTCTAGCAGGACAGTCTCTGGTAGGAGGGTCTCTAGCAGGACAGTCTCTAGCAGGACAGTCTCTAGCAGGACAGTTTCTAGCAGGACAGTCTCTGGTAGGACGGTCGCTAGCAGGACAGCCTCTGATCGGACAGTCTCTAGCAGGACAGTCTCTAGCAGGACAGTCTCTGGCAGGAGAGTCTCTGGTAGGACAGTCTCTAGCAGGACAGTCTCTAACATGTCAGTCTCTGGTAAGACAGTCTCTAGCAGGACAGTCTCTAGCAGGACAGTCTCCAGCAGGACAGTCTCTGGCAGGACACTCTCTGGTAGATCAGTCTCTTGCAGGACAGTCCCTAGCAGGACAGTTTTTGGCTGGACAGTCTCTCGCAGGACAGTCTTTGGCTGGGCAGTCACTAGTAGGACATTCTCTAGCAGCACAGTCTCTGGTAGGACAGTCTCTAGCAGGACAGTCTCTGGTAGGACAGTCTCTGGCAGGACAGTCTCTGGTAGGACTGTCTCTGGTAGGTCAGTCTCTAGCAGGACGGTCTCTGGTAGGACAGTCTCTGTCAGGACAGTCTCTAGCAGGATAGCTTCTGGCAGGACAATTTCTGGCAGGACCATCTCTGGTAGGACAGTCTCTAGCAGGACAGTGTATAGCAGGACAGTCTCTGGCAGGACAGTCGCTGGTAGGACAGTCTCTGGCAGGATAGTCTCTAGCAGGGCAGTCTCTGGCAGGATAGTCTCTGGTAGGACAGTCTCTCGCAGGACAGTCTTTGGCTGGACAGTCTCTAATAGGACAGTCTTTGGCTGGACATTCTCTAGCAGAACAGTCTCTAGCAGGACAGTCTCTGGCAGGATAGTCTCTGGTAGGACAGTCTCTCGCAGGACAGTCTTTGGCTGGATAGTCTCTAATAGGACAGTCTTTGGCTGGACATTCTCTAGCAGAACAGTCTCTAGCAGGACAGTCTCTGGCAGGTCATTCTCTGGTAGGACAGTTTCTAGCAGGACAGTCTCTAGCAGGACAGTGTCTAGCAGGACAGTCTATAGCAGGACGGTCCCTGGTAGGACAGTGAATGGCAGGTCAGTCTCTAGCAGGACACTCTCTGGTAGGACAATCTTTGGCTGGACAGTACCTAGCAGGAAAGTCTCTAGCAGGACAGTCTTTAGCAGGACAGTCTCTGGTAGGATAGTCTCTGATAGGACAGTCTCTAGCAGGAGAGTCTCTTTCAGGACAGTCTCTAGCGGGTCAGTCTCTGGTAGGACAGTCTCTGGTAGGACATTCTCTAACGGGTCAGTCTCTGGTAGGACAGTCTCTCGCGGGTAGGTCTCTGGTAGGACAGTCTCGAGCGGGTCAGTCTCTGGGAGGACAGTCTCTAGCTGGACAGTCTCTAGCAGGACAGTCTCTAGCAGGACAGTCTCTGGCAGGAGAGTCTCTGGTAGGACAGTCTCTGGTAGGACAGACTCTAGCAGGACAGTCTCTGGCAGGGAGTCTCTGGTAGAACAGTCTCTAGCGGGACAGTCTCTAGTAGGATGGTCTCTAGCAGGACAGTGTCTAGCAGGACAGTCTCTAGCAGGACAGTTTCTAGCAGGACAGTCTCTGGTAGGACGGTCTCTAGCAGGACAGCCTCTGATCGGACAGTCTCTAGCAGGTCAGTCTCTAGCAGGACAGTCTCTGGCAGGAGAGTCTCTGGTTGGACAGTCTCTAGCAGGACAGTCTCTAGCAGGTCAGTCTCTGGTAAGACAGTCTCTAGCAGGACAGTCTCTAGCAGGACAGTCTCTAGCAGGACAGTCACTGGCAGGACAGTCTCTGGTAGGTCAGTCTCTTGCAGGATAGTCTCTAGCAGGACAGTCTCTTAGGACAGTATTTGGCTGGACAGTCCCTAGCAGAACAGTTTTTGGCTGGACAGTCTCTCGCAGGACAGTCTTTGGCTGGACAGTCTCTAGTAGGACATTCTCTAGCAGGACAGTCTCTGGTAGGACAGTCTCTGGTAGGTCAGTCTCTAGCAGGACAGTCTCTGGTAGGACAGTCTCGAGCAGGACAGTCTCTGGTAGGTCAGCCTCTGATAGGACAGTCTCTGGCAGGACAGTCTCTAGCAGGGCAGTCTCTGGCTGGACAGTCTCTAGCAGGACAGTCTCTAGCAGGACAGTCTCTGTTAGGACGGTCTCTAGCAGGACAGTCTCTAGCAGGACAGTCTCTAGCAGGACAGTCTATGGCAGTACTGTCTCTAGCAGGACAGTCTCTGGCTGGACAGTCTCTAGCAGGAAAGTCTCTGGCAGGACAGTCTCTGGCAGGATAGTCTCTGGCTGGACAGTCTCTAGCAGGACAGTCTCCAGCAGGACAGTCTTTAGCAGGACAGTCTCTTTTTGGACAGTCTCTAGCAGGACAGTGTCTGGCAGGACAGTCTCTAGCAGGATAGTGTCTGGCTGGACAGTCTCTAGCAGGACAGTCTCTAGCAGGTCATTATCTAGCAGGACATTCTCTAGCAGGACAGTCTCTAGCAGGACAGTCTCTATCATGTCAGTCTCTGGCCGGACAGTCTCTAGCAGGACAGTCTCTAGCAGGTCAGTCTCTGGTAGGACAGTCTCTAGCAGGACAGTCTCTGGCAGGTCAGTCTCTGGTAGGACAGTTTCTAGCAGGACAGTCTCTAGCAGGACAGTGTCTAGCAGGACAGTGTATAGCAGGACGGTCTCTGGTAGGACAGTGAATAGCAGGACAGTCTCTAGCAGGACACTCTCTGGTAGGACAATCTTTGGCTGGACAGTCCCTAGCAGGAAAGTCTCTAGCAGGACAGTCTCTAGCAGGACAGTCTCTGGTAGGATAGTCTCTGATACGACAGTCTCTAGCAGGAGAGTCTCTGGCAGGACAGTCTCTAGTAGGACAGTCTCTGGAAGGACAGTATCAAGCAGGTCAGTCTCTGGTAGGACAGTCTCTGGTAGGACATTCTCTAACGGGTCAGTCGCTGGTAGGACAGTCTCTAGCGGGTCAGTCTCTGGTAGGACAGTCTCTAGCAGGACAGTCTCTAGCAGGACAGTCTCTAGCAGGACAGTCTCTGGCAGGAGAGTCTCTGGTTGGACAGTCTCTGGTAGGACAGACTGTAGCAGGACAGTCTCTGGCAGGGAGTCTCTGGTAGAACAGTCTCTAGCAGGACAGTCTCTAGCAGGTCAGTCTCTGGTAGGACAGTCTATAGCAGGACGGTCTCTGGTAGGACAGTGAATAGCAGGACAGGCTCTAGCAGGACACTCTCTGGTAGGACAATCTTTGGCTGGACAGTCCCTAGCAGGAAAGTCTCTAGCAGGACAGTCTCTAGCAGGACAGTCTCTGGTAGGCTAGTCTCTGATACGACAGTCTCTAGCAGGAGAGTCTCTGGCAGGACAGTCTCTAGTAGGACAGTCTCTGGAAGGACAGTATCAAGCGGGTCAGTCTCTGGTAGGACAGTCTCTGGTAGGACATTCTCTAACGGGTCAGTCGCTGGTAGGACAGTCTCTAGCGGGTCAGTCTCTGGTAGGACAGTCTCTAGCAGGACAGTCTCTAGCAGGACAGTCTCTAGCAGGACAGTCTCTGGCAGGAGAGTCTCTGGTTGGACAGTCTCTGGTAGGACAGACTCTAGCAGGACCGTCACTGGCAGGGAGTCTCTGGTAGAACAGTCTCTAGCAGGACAGTCTCTGGTAGGAGGGTCTCTAGCAGGACAGTCTCTAGCAGGACAGTCTCTAGCAGGACAGTTTCTAGCAGGACAGTCTCTGGTAGGACGGTCGCTAGCAGGACAGCCTCTGATCGGACAGTCTCTAGCAGGACAGTCTCTAGCAGGACAGTCTCTGGCAGGAGAGTCTCTGGTAGGACAGTCTCTAGCAGGACAGTCTCTAACATGTCAGTCTCTGGTAAGACAGTCTCTAGCAGGACAGTCTCTAGCAGGACAGTCTCTGGCAGGACACTCTCTGGTAGGTCAGTCTCTTGCAGGACAGTCCCTAGCAGGACAGTTTTTGGCTGGACAGTCTCTCGCAGGACAGTCTTTGGCTGGGCAGTCACTAGTAGGACATTCTCTAGCAGCACAGTCTCTGGTAGGACAGTCTCTAGCAGGACAGTCTCTGGTAGGACAGTCTCTGGCAGGACAGTCTCTGGTAGGACTGTCTCTGGTAGGTCAGTCTCTAGCAGGACGGTCTCTGGTAGGACAGTCTCTGTCAGGACAGTCTCTAGCAGGATAGCTTCTGGCAGGACAATTTCTGGCAGGACCATCTCTGGTAGGACAGTCTCTAGCAGGACAGTGTATAGCAGGACAGTCTCTGGCAGGACAGTCGCTGGTAGGACAGTCTCTGGCAGGATAGTCTCTAGCAGGGCAGTCTCTGGCAGGATAGTCTCTGGTAGGACAGTCTCTCGTAGGACAGTCTTTGGCTGGATAGTCTCTAATAGGACAGTCTTTGGCTGGACATTCTCTAGCAGAACAGTCTCTAGCAGGACAGTCTCTGGCAGGTCAGTCTCTGGTAGGACAGTTTCTAGCAGGACAGTCTCTAGCAGGACAGTGTCTAGCAGGACAGTCTATAGCAGGACGGTCCCTGGTAGGACAGTGAATGGCAGGTCAGTCTCTAGCAGGACACTCTCTGGTAGGACAATCTTTGGCTGGACAGTACCTAGCAGGAAAGTCTCTAGCAGGACAGTCTTTAGCAGGACAGTCTCTGGTAGGATTGTCTCTGATAGGACAGTCTCTAGCAGGAGAGTCTCTTTCAGGAGAGTCTCTAGCGGGTCAGTCTCTGGTAGGACAGTCTCTGGTAGGACATTCTCTAACGGGTCAGTCTCTGGTAGGACAGTCTCGAGCGGGTCAGTCTCTGGGAGGACAGTCTCTAGCTGGACAGTCTCTAGCAGGACAGTCTCTAGCAGGACAGTCTCTGGCAGGAGAGTCTCTGGTAGGACAGTCTCTGGTAGGACAGACTCTAGCAGGACAGTCTCTGGCAGGGAGTCTCTGGTAGAACAGTCTCTAGCGGGACAGTCTCTAGTAGGATGGTCTCTAGCAGGACAGTGTCTAGCAGGACAGTCTCTAGCAGGACAGTTTCTAGCAGGACAGTCTCTGGTAGGACGGTCTCTAGCAGGACAGCCTCTGATCGGACAGTCTCTAGCAGGTCAGTCTCTTTCAGGACAGTCTCTGGCAGGAGAGTCTCTGGTTGGACAGTCTCTAGCAGGACAGTCTCTAGCAGGTCAGTCTCTGGTAAGACAGTCTCTAGCAGGACAGTCTCTAGCAGGACAGTCTCTAGCAGGACAGTCACTGGCAGGACAGTCTCTGGTAGGTCAGTCTCTTGCAGGATAGTCTCTAGCAGGACAGTCTCTTAGGACAGTATTTGGCTGGACAGTCCCTAGCAGAACAGTTTTTGGCTGGACAGTCTCTCGCAGGACAGTCTTTGGCTGGACAGTCTCTAGTAGGACATTCTCTAGCAGGACAGTCTCTGGTAGGACAGTCTCTGGTAGGTCAGTCTCTAGCAGGACAGTCTCTGGTAGGACAGTCTCGAGCAGGACAGTCTCTGGTAGGTCAGCCTCTGATAGGACAGTCTCTGGCAGGACAGTCTCTAGCAGGGCAGTCTCTGGCTGGACAGTCTCTAGCAGGACAGTCTCTAGCAGGACAGTCTCTGTTAGGACGGTCTCTAGCAGGACAGTCTCTAGCAGGACAGTCTCTAGCAGGACAGTCTATGGCAGTACTGTCTCTAGCAGGACAGTCTCTGGCTGGACAGTCTCTAGCAGGACAGTCTCTGGCAGGACAGTCTCTGGCAGGATAGTCTCTGGCTGGACAGTCTCTAGCAGGACAGTCTCCAGCAGGACAGTCTTTAGCAGGACAGTCTCTTTTTGGACAGTCTCTAGCAGGACAGTGTCTGGCAGGACAGTCTCTAGCAGGATAGTGTCTGTCTGGACAGTCTCTAGCAGGACAGTCTCTAGCAGGTCATTATCTAGCAGGACATTCTCTAGCAGGACAGTCTCTAGCAGGACAGTCTCTATCATGTCAGTCTCTGGCCGGACAGTCTCTAGCAGGACAGTCTCTAGCAGGTCAGTCTCTGGTAGGACAGTCTCTAGCAGGACAGTCTCTGGCAGGTCAGTCTCTGGTAGGACAGTTTCTAGCAGGACAGTCTCTAGCAGGACAGTGTCTAGCAGGACAGTGTATAGCAGGACGGTCTCTGGTAGGACAGTGAATAGCAGGACAGTCTCTAGCAGGACACTCTCTGGTAGGACAATCTTTGGCTGGACAGTCCCTAGCAGGAAAGTCTCTAGCAGGACAGTCTCTAGCAGGACAGTCTCTGGTAGGATAGTCTCTGATACGACAGTCTCTAGCAGGAGAGTCTCTGGCAGGACAGTCTCTAGTAGGACAGTCTCTGGAAGGACAGTATCAAGCAGGACAGTCTCTGGTAGGACAGTCTCTGGTAGGACATTCTCTAACGGGTCAGTCGCTGGTAGGACAGTCTCTAGCGGGTCAGTCTCTGGTAGGACAGTCTCTAGCAGGACAGTCTCTAGCAGGACAGTCTCTAGCAGGACAGTCTCTGGCAGGAGAGTCTCTGGTTGGACAGTCTCTGGTAGGACAGACTCTAGCAGGACAGTCTCTGGCAGGGAGTCTCTGGTAGAACAGTCTCTAGCATGACAGTCTCTGGTAGGACGGTCTCTAGCAGGACAGTCTCTAGCAGGACAGTCTCTAGCAGGACAGTTTCTAGCAGGACAGTCTCTGGTAGGACGGTCTCTAGCAGGACAGCCTCTGATCGGACAGTGTCTAGCAGGACAGTCTCTAGCAGGACAGTCTCTGGCAGGAGAGTCTCTGGTTGGACAGTCTCTAGCAGGACAGTCTCTAGCAGGTCAGTCTCTGGTAAGACAGTCTCTAGCAGGACAGTCTCTAGCAGGACAGTCTCTAGCAGGACAGTCACTGGCAGGACAGTCTCTGGTAGGTCAGTCTCTTGCAGGATAGTCTCTAGCAGGACAGTCTCTTAGGACAGTATTTGGCTGGACAGTCCCTAGCAGAACAGTTTTTGGCTGGACAGTCTCTCGCAGGACAGTCTTTGGCTGGACAGTCTCTAGTAGGACATTCTCTAGCAGGACAGTCTCTGGTAGGACAGTCTCTGGTAGGTCAGTCTCTAGCAGGACAGTCTCTGGTAGGTCAGCCTCTGATAGGACAGTCTCTGGCAGGACAGTCTCTAGCAGGGCAGTCTCTGGCTGGACAGTCTCTAGCAGGACAGTCTCTAGCAGGACAGTCTCTGTTAGGACGGTCTCTAGCAGGACAGTCTCTAGCAGGACAGTCTCTAGCAGGACAGTCTATGGCAGTACTGTCTCCAGCAGGACAGTCTCTGGCTGGACAGTCTCTAGCAGGACAGTCTCTGGCAGGACAGTCTCTGGCAGGATAGTCTCTGGCTGGACAGTCTCTAGCAGGACAGTCTCCAGCAGGACAGTCTTTAGCAGGACAGTCTCTTTTTGGACAGTCTCTAGCAGGACAGTGTCTGGCAGGACATTCTCTAGCAGGACAGTCTCTAGCAGGACAGTATCAAGCGGGTCAGTCTCTGGTAGGACAGTCTCTGGTAGGACATTCTCTAACGGGTCAGTCGCTGGTAGGACAGTCTCTAGCGGGTCAGTCTCTGGTAGGACAGTCTCTAGCAGGACAGTCTCTAGCAGGACAGTCTCTAGCAGGACAGTCTCTGGCAGGAGAGTCTCTGGTTGGACAGTCTCTGGTAGGACAGACTCTAGCAGGACCGTCTCTGGCAGGGAGTCTCTGGTAGAACAGTCTCTAGCAGGACAGTCTCTGGTAGGAGGGTCTCTAGCAGGACAGTCTCTAGCAGGACAGTCTCTAGCAGGACAGTTTCTAGCAGGACAGTCTCTGGTAGGACGGTCGCTAGCAGGACAGCCTCTGATCGGACAGTCTCTAGCAGGACAGTCTCTAGCAGGACAGTCTCTGGCAGGAGAGTCTCTGGTAGGACAGTCTCTAGCAGGACAGTCTCTAACATGTCAGTCTCTGGTAAGACAGTCTCTAGCAGGACAGTCTCTAGCAGGACAGTCTCCAGCAGGACAGTCTCTGGCAGGACACTCTCTGGTAGATCAGTCTCTTGCAGGACAGTCCCTAGCAGGACAGTTTTTGGCTGGACAGTCTCTCGCAGGACAGTCTTTGGCTGGGCAGTCACTAGTAGGACATTCTCTAGCAGCACAGTCTCTGGTAGGACAGTCTCTAGCAGGACAGTCTCTGGTAGGACAGTCTCTGGCAGGACAGTCTCTGGTAGGACTGTCTCTGGTAGGTCAGTCTCTAGCAGGACGGTCTCTGGTAGGACAGTCTCTGTCAGGACAGTCTCTAGCAGGATAGCTTCTGGCAGGACAATTTCTGGCAGGACCATCTCTGGTAGGACAGTCTCTAGCAGGACAGTGTATAGCAGGACAGTCTCTGGCAGGACAGTCGCTGGTAGGACAGTCTCTGGCAGGATAGTCTCTAGCAGGGCAGTCTCTGGCAGGATAGTCTCTGGTAGGACAGTCTCTCGCAGGACAGTCTTTGGCTGGATAGTCTCTAATAGGACAGTCTTTGGCTGGACATTCTCTAGCAGAACAGTCTCTAGCAGGACAGTCTCTGGCAGGATAGTCTCTGGTAGGACAGTCTCTCGCAGGACAGTCTTTGGCTGGATAGTCTCTAATAGGACAGTCTTTGGCTGGACATTCTCTAGCAGAACAGTCTCTAGCAGGACAGTCTCTGGCAGGTCAGTCTCTGGTAGGACAGTTTCTAGCAGGACAGTCTCTAGCAGGACAGTGTCTAGCAGGACAGTCTATAGCAGGACGGTCCCTGGTAGGACAGTGAATGGCAGGTCAGTCTCTAGCAGGACACTCTCTGGTAGGACAATCTTTGGCTGGACAGTACCTAGCAGGAAAGTCTCTAGCAGGACAGTCTTTAGCAGGACAGTCTCTGGTAGGATAGTCTCTGATAGGACAGTCTCTAGCAGGAGAGTCTCTTTCAGGACAGTCTCTAGCGGGTCAGTCTCTGGTAGGACAGTCTCTGGTAGGACATTCTCTAACGGGTCAGTCTCTGGTAGGACAGTCTCTAGCGGGTAGGTCTCTGGTAGGACAGTCTCTAGCGGGTCAGTCTCTGGTAGGACAGTCTCTAGCAGGACAGTCTCTAGCAGGACAGTCTCTAGCAGGACAGTCTCTGGCAGGAGAGTCTCTGGTTGGACAGTCTCTGGTAGGACAGACTCTAGCAGGACCGTCTCTGGCAGGGAGTCTCTGGTAGAACAGTCTCTAGCAGGACAGTCTCTGGTAGGAGGGTCTCTAGCAGGACAGTCTCTAGCAGGACAGTCTCTAGCAGGACAGTTTCTAGCAGGACAGTCTCTGGTAGGACGGTCGCTAGCAGGACAGCCTCTGATCGGACAGTCTCTAGCAGGACAGTCTCTAGCAGGACAGTCTCTGGCAGGAGAGTCTCTGGTAGGACAGTCTCTAGCAGGACAGTCTCTAACATGTCAGTCTCTGGTAAGACAGTCTCTAGCAGGACAGTCTCTAGCAGGACAGTCTCCAGCAGGACAGTCTCTGGCAGGACACTCTCTGGTAGATCAGTCTCTTGCAGGACAGTCCCTAGCAGGACAGTTTTTGGCTGGACAGTCTCTCGCAGGACAGTCTTTGGCTGGGCAGTCACTAGTAGGACATTCTCTAGCAGCACAGTCTCTGGTAGGACAGTCTCTAGCAGGACAGTCTCTGGTAGGACAGTCTCTGGCAGGACAGTCTCTGGTAGGACTGTCTCTGGTAGGTCAGTCTCTAGCAGGACGGTCTCTGGTAGGACAGTCTCTGTCAGGACAGTCTCTAGCAGGATAGCTTCTGGCAGGACAATTTCTGGCAGGACCATCTCTGGTAGGACAGTCTCTAGCAGGACAGTGTATAGCAGGACAGTCTCTGGCAGGACAGTCGCTGGTAGGACAGTCTCTGGCAGGATAGTCTCTAGCAGGGCAGTCTCTGGCAGGATAGTCTCTGGTAGGACAGTCTCTCGCAGGACAGTCTTTGGCTGGATAGTCTCTAATAGGACAGTCTTTGGCTGGACATTCTCTAGCAGAACAGTCTCTAGCAGGACAGTCTCTGGCAGGATAGTCTCTGGTAGGACAGTCTCTCGCAGGACAGTCTTTGGCTGGATAGTCTCTAATAGGACAGTCTTTGGCTGGACATTCTCTAGCAGAACAGTCTCTAGCAGGACAGTCTCTGGCAGGTCAGTCTCTGGTAGGACAGTTTCTAGCAGGACAGTCTCTAGCAGGACAGTGTCTAGCAGGACAGTCTATAGCAGGACGGTCCCTGGTAGGACAGTGAATGGCAGGTCAGTCTCTAGCAGGACACTCTCTGGTAGGACAATCTTTGGCTGGACAGTACCTAGCAGGAAAGTCTCTAGCAGGACAGTCTTTAGCAGGACAGTCTCTGGTAGGATAGTCTCTGATAGGACAGTCTCTAGCAGGAGAGTCTCTTTCAGGACAGTCTCTAGCGGGTCAGTCTCTGGTAGGACAGTCTCTGGTAGGACATTCTCTAACGGGTCAGTCTCTGGTAGGACAGTCTCTAGCGGGTAGGTCTCTGGTAGGACAGTCTCGAGCGGGTCAGTCTCTGGGAGGACAGTCTCTAGCTGGACAGTCTCTAGCAGGACAGTCTCTAGCAGGACAGTCTCTGGCAGGAGAGTCTCTGGTAGGACAGTCTCTGGTAGGACAGACTCTAGCAGGACAGTCTCTGGCAGGGAGTCTCTGGTAGAACAGTCTCTAGCGGGACAGTCTCTAGTAGGATGGTCTCTAGCAGGACAGTGTCTAGCAGGACAGTCTCTAGCAGGACAGTTTCTAGCAGGACAGTCTCTGGTAGGACGGTCTCTAGCAGGACAGCCTCTGATCGGACAGTCTCTAGCAGGTCAGTCTCTAGCAGGACAGTCTCTGGCAGGAGAGTCTCTGGTTGGACAGTCTCTAGCAGGACAGTCTCTAGCAGGTCAGTCTCTGGTAAGACAGTCTCTAGCAGGACAGTCTCTAGCAGGACAGTCTCTAGCAGGACAGTCACTGGCAGGACAGTCTCTGGTAGGTCAGTCTCTTGCAGGATAGTCTCTAGCAGGACAGTCTCTTAGGACAGTATTTGGCTGGACAGTCCCTAGCAGAACAGTTTTTGGCTGGACAGTCTCTCGCAGGACAGTCTTTGGCTGGACAGTCTCTAGTAGGACATTCTCTAGCAGGACAGTCTCTGGTAGGACAGTCTCTGGTAGGTCAGTCTCTAGCAGGACAGTCTCTGGTAGGACAGTCTCGAGCAGGACAGTCTCTGGTAGGTCAGCCTCTGATAGGACAGTCTCTGGCAGGACAGTCTCTAGCAGGGCAGTCTCTGGCTGGACAGTCTCTAGCAGGACAGTCTCTAGCAGGACAGTCTCTGTTAGGACGGTCTCTAGGAGGACAGTCTCTAGCAGGACAGTCTCTAGCAGGACAGTCTATGGCAGTACTGTCTCTAGCAGGACAGTCTCTGGCTGGACAGTCTCTAGCAGGAAAGTCTCTGGCAGGACAGTCTCTGGCAGGATAGTCTCTGGCTGGACAGTCTCTAGCAGGACAGTCTCCAGCAGGACAGTCTTTAGCAGGACAGTCTCTTTTTGGACAGTCTCTAGCAGGACAGTGTCTGGCAGGACAGTCTCTAGCAGGATAGTGTCTGGCTGGACAGTCTCTAGCAGGACAGTCTCTAGCAGGTCATTATCTAGCAGGACATTCTCTAGCAGGACAGTCTCTAGCAGGACAGTCTCTATCATGTCAGTCTCTGGCCGGACAGTCTCTAGCAGGACAGTCTCTAGCAAGTCAGTCTCTGGTAGGACAGTCTCTAGCAGGACAGTCTCTGGCAGGTCAGTCTCTGGTAGGACAGTTTCTAGCAGGACAGTCTCTAGCAGGACAGTGTCTAGCAGGACAGTGTATAGCAGGACGGTCTCTGGTAGGACAGTGAATAGCAGGACAGTCTCTAGCAGGACACTCTCTGGTAGGACAATCTTTGGCTGGACAGTCCCTAGCAGGAAAGTCTCTAGCAGGACAGTCTCTAGCAGGACAGTCTCTGGTAGGATAGTCTCTGATACGACAGTCTCTAGCAGGAGAGTCTCTGGCAGGAAAGTCTCTAGTAGGACAGTCTCTGGAAGGACAGTATCAAGCAGGTCAGTCTCTGGTAGGACAGTCTCTGGTAGGACATTCTCTAACGGGTCAGTCGCTGGTAGGACAGTCTCTAGCGGGTCAGTCTCTGGTAGGACAGTCTCTAGCAGGACAGTCTCTAGCAGGACAGTCTCTAGCAGGACAGTCTCTGGCAGGAGAGTCTCTGGTTGGACAGTCTCTGGTAGGACAGACTGTAGCAGGACAGTCTCTGGCAGGGAGTCTCTGGTAGAACAGTCTCTAGCAGGACAGTCTCTAGCAGGTCAGTCTCTGGTAGGACAGTCTATAGCAGGACGGTCTCTGGTAGGACAGTGAATAGCAGGACAGTCTCTAGCAGGACCCTCTCTGGTAGGACAATCTTTGGCTGGACAGTCCCTAGCAGGAAAGTCTCTAGCAGGACAGTCTCTAGCAGGACAGTCTCTGGTAGGCTAGTCTCTGATACGACAGTCTCTAGCAGGAGAGTCTCTGGCAGGACAGTCTCTAGTAGGACAGTCTCTGGAAGGACAGTATCAAGCGGGTCAGTCTCTGGTAGGACAGTCTCTGGTAGGACATTCTCTAACGGGTCAGTCGCTGGTAGGACAGTCTCTAGCGGGTCAGTCTCTGGTAGGACAGTCTCTAGCAGGACAGTCTCTAGCAGGACAGTCTCTAGCAGGACAGTCTCTGGCAGGAGAGTCTCTGGTTGGACAGTCTCTGGTAGGACAGACTCTAGCAGGACCGTCTCTGGCAGGGAGTCTCTGGTAGAACAGTCTCTAGCAGGACAGTCTCTGGTAGGAGGGTCTCTAGCAGGACAGTCTCTAGCAGGACAGTCTCTAGCAGGACAGTTTCTAGCAGGACAGTCTCTGGTAGGACGGTCGCTAGCAGGACAGCCTCTGATCGGACAGTCTCTAGCAGGACAGTCTCTAGCAGGACAGTCTCTGGCAGGAGAGTCTCTGGTAGGACAGTCTCTAGCAGGACAGTCTCTAACATGTCAGTCTCTGGTAAGACAGTCTCTAGCAGGACAGTCTCTAGCAGGACAGTCTCTGGCAGGACACTCTCTGGTAGGTCAGTCTCTTGCAGGACAGTCCCTAGCAGGACAGTTTTTGGCTGGACAGTCTCTCGCAGGACAGTCTTTGGCTGGGCAGTCACTAGTAGGACATTCTCTAGCAGCACAGTCTCTGACAGGACAGTCGCTGGTAGGACAGTCTCTGGCAGGATAGTCTCTAGCAGGGCAGTCTCTGGCAGGATAGTCTCTGGTAGGACAGTCTCTCGCAGGACAGTCTTTGGCTGGATAGTCTCTAATAGGACAGTCTTTGGCTGGACATTCTCTAGCAGAACAGTCTCTAGCAGGACAGTCTCTGGCAGGTCAGTCTCTGGTAGGACAGTTTCTAGCAGGACAGTCTCTAGCAGGACAGTGTCTAGCAGGACAGTCTATAGCAGGACGGTCCCTGGTAGGACAGTGAATGGCAGGTCAGTCTCTAGCAGGACACTCTCTGGTAGGACAATCTTTGGCTGGACAGTACCTAGCAGGAAAGTCTCTAGCAGGACAGTCTTTAGCAGGACAGTCTCTGGTAGGATTGTCTCTGATAGGACAGTCTCTAGCAGGAGAGTCTCTTTCAGGACAGTCTCTAGCGGGTCAGTCTCTGGTAGGACAGTCTCTGGTAGGACATTCTCTAACGGGTCAGTCTCTGGTAGGACAGTCTCTAGCGGGTAGGTCTCTGGTAGGACAGTCTCGAGCGGGTCAGTCTCTGGGAGGACAGTCTCTAGCTGGACAGTCTCTAGCAGGACAGTCTCTAGCAGGACAGTCTCTGGCAGGAGAGTCTCTGGTAGGACAGTCTCTGGTAGGACAGACTCTAGCAGGACAGTCTCTGGCAGGGAGTCTCTGGTAGAACAGTCTCTAGCGGGACAGTCTCTAGTAGGATGGTCTCTAGCAGGACAGTGTCTAGCAGGACAGTCTCTAGCAGGACAGTTTCTAGCAGGACAGTCTCTGGTAGGACGGTCTCTAGCAGGACAGCCTCTGATCGGACAGTCTCTAGCAGGTCAGTCTCTTTCAGGACAGTCTCTGGCAGGAGAGTCTCTGGTTGGACAGTCTCTAGCAGGACAGTCTCTAGCAGGTCAGTCTCTGGTAAGACAGTCTCTAGCAGGACAGTCTCTAGCAGGACAGTCTCTAGCAGGACAGTCACTGGCAGGACAGTCTCTGGTAGGTCAGTCTCTTGCAGGATAGTCTCTAGCAGGACAGTCTCTTAGGACAGTATTTGGCTGGACAGTCCCTAGCAGAACAGTTTTTGGCTGGACAGTCTCTCGCAGGACAGTCTTTGGCTGGACAGTCTCTAGTAGGACATTCTCTAGCAGGACAGTCTCTGGTAGGACAGTCTCTGGTAGGTCAGTCTCTAGCAGGACAGTCTCTGGTAGGACAGTCTCGAGCAGGACAGTCTCTGGTAGGTCAGCCTCTGATAGGACAGTCTCTGGCAGGACAGTCTCTAGCAGGGCAGTCTCTGGCTGGACAGTCTCTAGCAGGACAGTCTCTAGCAGGACAGTCTCTGTTAGGACGGTCTCTAGCAGGACAGTCTCTAGCAGGACAGTCTCTAGCAGGACAGTCTATGGCAGTACTGTCTCTAGCAGGACAGTCTCTGGCTGGACAGTCTCTAGCAGGACAGTCTCTGGCAGGACAGTCTCTGGCAGGATAGTCTCTGGCTGGACAGTCTCTAGCAGGACAGTCTCCAGCAGGACAGTCTTTAGCAGGACAGTCTCTTTTTGGACAGTCTCTAGCAGGACAGTGTCTGGCAGGACAGTCTCTAGCAGGATAGTGTCTGGCTGGACAGTCTCTAGCAGGACAGTCTCTAGCAGGTCATTATCTAGCAGGACATTCTCTAGCAGGACAGTCTCTAGCAGGACAGTCTCTATCATGTCAGTCTCTGGCCGGACAGTCTCTAGCAGGACAGTCTCTAGCAGGTCAGTCTCTGGTAGGACAGTCTCTAGCAGGACAGTCTCTGGCAGGTCAGTCTCTGGTAGGACAGTTTCTAGCAGGACAGTCTCTAGCAGGACAGTGTCTAGCAGGACAGTGTATAGCAGGACGGTCTCTGGTAGGACAGTGAATAGCAGGACAGTCTCTAGCAGGACACTCTCTGGTAGGACAATCTTTGGCTGGACAGTCCCTAGCAGGAAAGTCTCTAGCAGGACAGTCTCTAGCAGGACAGTCTCTGGTAGGATAGTCTCTGATACGACAGTCTCTAGCAGGAGAGTCTCTGGCAGGACAGTCTCTAGTAGGACAGTCTCTGGAAGGACAGTATCAAGCAGGTCAGTCTCTGGTAGGACAGTCTCTGGTAGGACATTCTCTAACGGGTCAGTCGCTGGTAGGACAGTCTCTAGCGGGTCAGTCTCTGGTAGGACAGTCTCTAGCAGGACAGTCTCTAGCAGGACAGTCTCTAGCAGGACAGTCTCTGGCAGGAGAGTCTCTGGTTGGACAGTCTCTGGTAGGACAGACTCTAGCAGGACAGTCTCTGGCAGGGAGTCTCTGGTAGAACAGTCTCTAGCATGACAGTCTCTGGTAGGACGGTCTCTAGCAGGACAGTCTCTAGCAGGACAGTCTCTAGCAGGACAGTTTCTAGCAGGACAGTCTCTGGTAGGACGGTCTCTAGCAGGACAGCCTCTGTTCGGACAGTGTCTAGCAGGACAGTCTCTAGCAGGACAGTCTCTGGCAGGAGAGTCTCTGGTAGGACAGTCTCTAGCAGGACAGTCTCTAGCAGGTCAGTCTCTGGTAAGACAGTCTCTAGCAGGACAGTCTCTAGCAGGACAGTCTCTAGCAGGACAGTCTCTGGCAGGACAGTCTCTGTTAGGTCAGTCTCTTGCAGGACAGTCTCTAGCAGGACAGTCTCTAAGGACAGTCTTTGGCTGGACAGTCCCTAGCAGGACAGTTTTTGGCTGGACAGTATCTCGCAGGACAGTTTTTGGCTGGGCAGTTTCTAGTAGGACATTCTCTAGCAGGACAGTCTCTGGTAGGACAGTCTCTAGCAGGACAGTCTCTGGTATGACAGTCTCTGTCAGGACAGTCTCTGGTAGGACTGTCTCTGGTAGGTCAGTCTCTAGCAGGACGGTCTCTGGTAGGACAGTTTCTGGCAGGACCATCTCTGGTAGGACAGTCTCTAGCAGGACAGTCTCTAGCAGGACAGTCTCTGGCAGGACAGCCGCTGGTAGAACAGTCTCTGGCAGGATAGTCTCTGGTAGGACGGTCTCTAGCAGGACAGTCTCTAGCAGCACAGTCTCTAGCAGGACAGTTTCTAGCAGGACAGTCTCTGGTAGGACGGTCTCTAGCAGGACAGCCTCTGATCGGACAGTCTCTAGCAGGACAGTCTCTGGCAGGAGAGTCTCTGGTAGGACAGTCTCTAGCAGGACAGTCTCTAGCAGGTCAGTCTCTGGTAAGACAGTCTCTAGCAGGACAGTCTCTAGCAGGACAGTCTCTATCTGTACAGTCTCTAGCAGGACAGTCTATGGCAGTACTGTCTCCAGCAGGACAGTCTCTGGCTGGACAGTCTCTAGCAGGACAGTCTCCAGCAGGACAGTGTCTGGCAGGACAGTCTCTAGCAGGATAGTGTCTGGCTGGACAGTCTCTAGCAGGTCAGTCTCTAGTAGGTCATTCTCTAGCAGGACATTCTCTAGCAGGACAGTCTCTAGCAGGACACTCTCTGGTAGGACAATCTTTGGCTGGACAGTACCTAGCAGGAAAGTCTCTAGCAGGACAGTCTCTAGCAGGACAGTCTCTGGTAGGATAGTCTCTGATAGGACAGTCTCTAGCAGGACAGTCTCTTAGGACAGTCTTTGGCTGGACAGTCCCTAGCAGGACAGTTTTTGGCTGGACAGTCTCTCGCAGGACAGTCTTTGGCTGGGCAGTCACTAGTAGGACATTCTCTAGCAGCACAGTCTCTGGTAGGACAGTCTCTAGCAGGACAGTCTCTGGTAGGACAGTCTCTGGCAGGACAGTCTCTGGTAGGACTGTCTCTGGTAGGTCAGTCTCTAGCAGGACGGTCTCTGGTAGGACAGTCTCTGTCAGGACAGTCTCTAGCAGGATAGCCTCTGGCAGGACAATTTCTGGCAGGACCATCTCTGGTAGGACAGTCTCTAGCAGGACAGTGTCTAGCACGACAGTCTCTGGCAGGACAGTCGCTGGTAGGACAGTCTCTGGCAGGATAGTCTCTAGCAGGGCAGTCTCTGGCAGGATAGTCTCTGGTAGGACAGTCTCTCGCAGGACAGTCTTTGGCGGGATAGTCTCTAGTAGGACAGTCTTTGGCTGGACATTCTCTAGCAGGACATTCTCTAGCAGGACAGTCTCTGGCTGGACAGTCTCTAGCAGGACCGTCTCTGGCAGGACAGTCTGTAGCAGGATAGTGTCTGGCTGGACAGTCTCTAGCAGGACAGTCTCTAGCAGGTCATTCTCTAGCAGGACATTCTCTAGCAGGACAGTCTCTAGCAGGACAGTCTCTAGCAGGTCAGTCTCTGGCAGGACAGTCTCTAGCAGGACAGTCTCTAGCAGGTCAGTCTCTGGTAGGACAGTCTCTAGCAGGTCAGTCTCTAGCAGCTCAGTCTCTGGTAGGACAGTTTCTAGCAGGAAAGTCTCTAGCAGGACAGTGTCTAGCAGGACAGTCTATAGCAGGACGGTCTCTGGTAGGACAGTCTCTGGCAGGACAGTCTCTGGCTGGACAGTCTCTGGCACGACAGTCTCTGGCAGGACAGTCTCTGGCTGGACAGTCTCTAGCAGGACAGTCTCCAGCAGGACAGTCTCTGGTAAGTCAGTCTCTAGCAGGACAGACTCTGGCTGGACAGTCTCTAGCAGGACAGTCTCTAGCAGCTCAGTCTCTTAGGACAGTCTTTGGCTGGACAGTCCCTAGCAGGACAGTTTTTGGCTGCACTGTCTCTTGCAGGACAGTCTTTGGCTGGACAGTCTCTAGTAGGACATTCTCTAGCAGGACAGTCTCTGGTAGGACAGTCTCTGGTAGGACAGCCTCGAGCAGGACAGTCTCTGGTAGGACAGTCTCTAGCAGGGCAGTCTCTGGCTGGACAGTCTCTAGCAGGACAGTCTCTAGCAGGACAGTCTCTGGTAGGACAGCCTCGAGCAGGACAGTCTCTGGTAGGACAGTCTCTAGCAGGGCAGTCTCTGGCTGGACAGTCTCTAGCAGGACAGTCTCTAGCAGGACAGTCTCTGTTAGGACGGTCTCTAGCAGGACAGTCTCTAGCAGGACAGTCTCTGGCAGGACAGTCTCTGGCAGGACAGTCTCTAGCAGGACAGTCTGTGGCAGTACTGTCCCCAGCAGGACAGTCTCTGGCTGGACAGTCTCTAGCAGGACAGTCTCTGGCAGGACAGTCTCTGGCAGGACAGTCTCTGGCTGGACAGTCTCTAGCAGGACAGTCTCCAGCAGGACAGTCTCTAGCAGGACAGTCTCTGGCTGGACAGTCTCTAGCAGGACAGTGTCTGGCAGGACAGTCTCTAGCAGGATAGTGTCTGGCTGGACAGTCTTTAGCAGGACAGTCTCTAGCAGGTCATTCTCTAGCAGGACATTCTCTAGCAGGACAGTCTCTAGCAGGACAGTCTCTATCAGGTCAGTCTCTGGCAGGACAGTCTCTAGCAGGACAGTCTCTAGCAGGTCAGTCTCTGGTAGGATAGTCTCTAGCAGGACAGTCTCTGGCAGGTCAGTCTCTGGTAGGACAGTTTCTAGCAGGACAGTCTCTAGCAGGACAGTGTCTAGCAGGACAGTCTATAGCAGGACGCTCTCTGGTAGGACAGTGAATAGCAGGACAGTCTCTAGCAGGACACTCTCTGGTAGGACAATCTTTGGCTGGACAGTCCCTAGCAGGAAAGTCTCTAGCAGGACAGTCTCTAGCAGGACAGTCTCTGGTAGGATAGTCTCTGATACGACAGTCTCTAGCAGGAGAGTCTCTGGCAAGACAGTCTCTAGTAGGACAGTCTCTGGCAGGACAGTATCAAGCTGGTCAGTCTCTGGTAGGACAGTCTCTGGTAGGACATTCTCTAACGGGTCAGTCTCTGGTAGGACAGTCTCTAGCGGGTCAGTCTCTGGGAGGACAGTCTCTAGCAGGACAGTCTCTAGCAGGACAGTCTCTAGCAGGACAGTCTCTGGCAGGAGAGTCTCTGGTTGGACAGTCTCTGGTAGGACAGACTCTAGCAGGACAGTCTCTGGCAGGGAGTCTCTGGTAGAACAGTCTCTAGCATGACAGTCTCTGGTAGGACGGTCTCTAGCAGGACAGTCTCTAGCAGGACAGTCTCTAGCAGGACAGTTTCTAGCAGGACAGTCTCTGGTAGGACGGTCTCTAGCAGGACAGCCTCTGATCGGACAGTGTCTAGCAGGACAGTCTCTAGCAGGACAGTCTCTGGCAGGAGAGTCTCTGGTAGTACAGTCTCTAGCAGGACAGTCTCTAGCAGGTCAGTCTCTGGTAAGACAGTCTCTAGTAGGACAGTCTCTGGCAGGACAGTATCAAGCGGGTCAGTCTCTGGTAGGACAGTCTCTGGTAGGACATTCTCTAACGGGTCAGTCTCTGGTAGGACAGTCTCTAGCGGGTCAGTCTCTGGGAGGACAGTCTCTAGCAGGACAGTCTCTAGCAGGACAGTCTCTAGCAGGACAGTCTCTGGCAGGAGAGTCTCTGGTTGGACAGTCTCTGGTAGGACAGACTCTAGCAGGACAGTCTCTGGCAGGGAGTCTCTGGTAGAACAGTCTCTAGCATGACAGTCTCTGGTAGGACGGTCTCTAGCAGGACAGTCTCTAGCAGGACAGTCTCTAGCAGGACAGTTTCTAGCAGGACAGTCTCTGGTAGGACGGTCTCTAGCAGGACAGCCTCTGATCGGACAGTGTCTAGCAGGACAGTCTCTAGCAGGACAGTCTCTGGCAGGAGAGTCTCTGGTAGGACAGTCTCTAGCAGGACAGTCTCTAGCAGGTCAGTCTCTGGTAAGACAGTCTCTAGCAGGACAGTCTCTAGCAGGACAGTCTCTAGCAGGACAGTCTCTGGCAGGACAGTCTCTGTTAGGTCAGTCTCTTGCAGGACAGTCTCTAGCAGGACAGTCTCTAAGGACAGTCTTTGGCTGGACAGTCCCTAGCAGGACAGTTTTTGGCTGGACAGTATCTCGCAGGACAGTTTTTGGCTGGGCAGTTTCTAGTAGGACATTCTCTAGCAGGACAGTCTCTGGTAGGACAGTCTCTAGCAGGACAGTCTCTGGTATGACAGTCTCTGTCAGGACAGTCTCTGGTAGGACTGTCTCTGGTAGGTCAGTCTCTAGCAGGACGGTCTCTGGTAGGACAGTTTCTGGCAGGACCATCTCTGGTAGGACAGTCTCTAGCAGGACAGTCTCTAGCAGGACAGTCTCTGGCAGGACAGTCGCTGGTAGGACAGTCTCTGGCAGGATAGTCTCTAGCAGGGCAGTCTCTGGCAGGATAGTCTCTGGTAGGACAGTCTCTCGCAGGACAGTCTTTGGCAGGATAGTCTCTAATAGGACAGTCTTTGGCTGGACATTCTCTAGAAGGACAGTCTCTAGCTGGACAGTCTCTGGCTGGACAGGCTCTAGCAGGACCGTCTCTGGCAGGGCTTTCTATAGCAGGATAGTGTCTGGCTGGACAGTCTCTAGCAGGACAGTCTCTAGCAGGTCATTCTCTAGCAGGACATTCTCTAGCAGGACAGTCTCTAGCAGGACAGTCTCTAGCAGGTCAGTCTCTGGCAGGACAGTCTCTAGCAGGACAGTCTCTAGCAGGTCACTCTCTGGTAGGACAGTCTCTAGCAGGACAGTCTCTAGCAGCTCAGTCTCTGGTAGGACAGTTTCTAGCAGGAAAGTCTCTAGCAGGACAGTGTCTAGCAGGACAGTCTATAGCAGGACGGTCTCTGGTAGGACACTGATTAGCAGGACAGTCTCTAGCAGGACACTTTCTGGTAGGAAAATCTTTGGCTGGACAGTCCCTAGCAGGACAGTCTCTAACAGGACAGTCCCTAGCAGGACAGTCTCTGGTGGGATAGTCTCTGATACGACAGTCTCTAGCAGGAGAGTCTCTGGCAGGACAGTCTCCAGTAGGACAGTCTCTGGCAGGACAGTATCAAGTGAGTCAGTCTCTGGTAGGACAGTCTCTGGTAGGACATTCTCTAGCGGTTCAGTCTCTGGTAGGACAGTCTCTAGCGGGTCAGTCTCTGGTAGGACAGTCTCGAGCGGGTCAGTCTCTGGGAGGACAGTCTCTAGCAGGACAGTCTGTAGCAGGACAGTCTCTAGCAGGACTGTCTCTGGCCGGGGAGTCTCTGGTAGGACAGTCTCTGGTAGGACAGTCTCTAGCAGGACAGTCTCTGGCAGGAGAGTCTCTGGTAGGACAGTCTCTGGTAGGACAGTCTCTAGCAGGACAGTCTCTGGTAGGACGGTCTCTAGCAGGACAGTCTCTAGCAGCACAGTCTCTAGCAGGACAGTTTCTAGCAGGACAGTCTCTGGTAGGACGGTCTCTAGCAGGACAGCCTCTGATCGGACAGTCTCTAGCAGGACAGTCTCTGGCAGGAGAGTCTCTGGTAGGACTGTCTCTAGCAGGACAGTCTCTAGCAGGTCAGTCTCTGGTAAGACAGTCTCTAGCAGGACAGTCTCTAGCAGGACAGTCTCTATCTGTACAGTCTCTAGCAGGACAGTCTATGGCAGTACTGTCTCCAGCAGGACAGTCTCTGGCTGGACAGTCTCTGGTAAGTCAGTCTCTAGCAGGACAGACTCTGGCTGGACAGTCTCTAGCAGGACAGTCTTTAGCAGCTCAGTCTCTTAGGACAGTCTTTGGCTGGACAGTCCCTAGCAGGACAGTTTTTGGCTGGACAGTCTCTCGCAGGACAGTCTTTGGCTGGACAGTCTCTAGTTGGACTTTCTCTAGCAGGACAGTCTCTGGTAGGACAGTCTCTGGTAGGTCAGTCTCTAGCAGGACAGTCTCTGGTAGGACAGTCTCGAGCAGGACAGTCTCTGGTAGGACAGCCTCTGATAGGACAGTCTCTGGCAGGACAGTCTCTAGCAGGGCAGTCTATGTCTGGACAGTTTCTAGCAGGACAGTCTCTAGCAGGACAGTCTCTGTTAGGATGGTCTCTAGCAGGACAGTCTCTGGCAGGACAGTCTCTGGCAGGACAGTCTCTAGCAGGACAGTCTATGGCAGTACTGTCTCCAGCAGGACAGTCTCTGGCTGGACAGTCTCTAGCAGGACAGTCTCTGGCAGGACAGTCTCTGGCAGGACAGTCTCTGGCTGGACAGTCTCTAGCAGGACAGTCTCCAGGAGGACAGTCTCTAGCAGGACAGTCTCTGGCTGGACAGTCTCTAGCAGGACAGTGTCTGGCAGGACAGTCTCTAGCAGGATAGTGTCTGGCTGGACAGTCTCTAGCAGGTCAGTCTCTAGTAGGTCATTCTCTAGCAGGACATTCTCTAGCAGGCAGTCTCTAGCAGGACACTCTCTGGTAGGACAATCTTTGGCTGGACAGTACCTAGCAGGAAAGTCTCTAGCAGGACAGTCTCTAGCAGGACAGTCTCTGGTAGGATAGTCTCTGATAGGACAGTCTCTAGCAGGAGAGTCTCTTTCAGGACAGTCTCTAGCGGGTCAGTCTCTGGTAGGACAGTCTCTGGTAGGACATTCTCTAACGGGTCAGTCTCTGGTAGGACAGTCTCTAGCGGGTCAGTCTCTGGTAGGACAGTCTCGAGCGGGTCAGTCTCTGGGAGGACAGTCTCTAGCAGGACAGTCTGTAGCAGGACAGTCTCTAGCAGGACTGTCTCTGGCCGGGGAGTCTCTGGTAGGACAGTCTCTGGTAGGACACTCTCTAGCAGGACAGTCTCTGGCAGGAGAGTCTCTGGTAGGACAGTCTCTGGTAGGACAGTCTCTAGCAGGACAGTCTCTGGTAGGACGGTCTCTAGCAGGACAGTCTCTAGCAGGACAGTCTCTAGCAGGACAGTTTCTAGCAGGACAGTCTCTGGTAGGAAGGTCTCTAGCAGGACAGCCTCTGATCGGACAGTCTCTAGCAGGACAGTCTCTAGCAGGACAGTCTCTGGCAGGAGAGTCTCTGGTAGTACAGTCTCTATCAGGACAGTCTCTAGCAGGTCAGTATCTGGTAAGACAGTCTCTAGCAGGACAGTCTCTAGCAGGACAGTCTCTATCTGGACAGTCTCTAGCAGGACAGTCTATGGCAGTACTGTCTCCAGCAGGACAGTCTCTGGCTGGACAGTCTCTGATAAGTCAGTCTCTAGCAGGACAGACTCTGGCTGGACAGTCTCTAGCAGGACAGTCTTTAGCAGCTCAGTCTCTTAGGACAGTCTTTGGCTGGACAGTCCCTAGCAGGACAGTTTTTGGCTGGACAGTCTCTCGCAGGACAGTCTTTGGCTGGCCAGTCTCTAGTAGGACATTCTCTAGCAGGACAGTCTCTGGTAGGACAGTCCTGGTAGGTCAGTCTCTAGCAGGACAGTCTCTGGTAGGACAGTCTCGAGCAGGACAGTCTCTGGTAGGACAGCCTCTGATAGGACAGTCTCTGGCAGGACAGTCTCTAGCAGGGCAGTCTATGGCTGGACAGTCTCTAGCAGGACAGTCTCTAGCAGGACAGTCTCTGTTAGGACGGTCTCTAGCAGGACAGTCTCTAGCAGGACAGTCTCTGGCAGGACAGTCTCTGGCAGGACAGTCTCTAGCAGGACAGTCTATGGCAGTACTGTCTCCAGCAGGACAGTCTCTGGCTGGACAGTCTCTAGCAGGACAGTCTCTGGCAGGACAGTCTCTGGCAGGACAGTCTCTGGCTGGACAGTCTCTAGCAGGACAGTCTCCAGCAGGACAGTCTCTAGCTGGACAGTCTCTGGCTGGACAGTCTCTAGCAGGACAGTGTCTGGCAGGACAGTCTCTAGCAGGATAGTGTCTGGCTGGACAGTCTCTAGCAGGTCAGTCTCTAATAGGTCATTCTCTAGCAGGACATTCTCTAGCAGGACAGTCTCTAGCAGGACACTCTCTGGTAGGACAATCTTTGGCTGGACAGTACCTAGCAGGAAAGTCTCTAGCAGGACAGTCTCTAGCAGGACAGTCTCTGGTAGGATAGTCTCTGATAGGACAGTCTCTAGCAGGAGAGTCTCTTTCAGGACAGTCTCTTGCGGGTCAGTCTCTGGTAGGACAGTCTCTGGTAGGACATTCTCTAACGGGTCAGTCTCTGGTAGGACAGTCTCTAGCGGGTCAGTCTCTGGTAGGACAGTCTCGAGCGGGTCAGTCTCTGGGAGGACAGTCTCTAGCAGGACAGTCTCTAGCAGGACAGTCTCTAGCAGGACAGTCTCTGGCAGGAGAGTCTCTGGTAGGACAGTCTCTGGTAGGACAGACTCTAGCAGGACAGTCTCTGGCAGGGAGTCTCTGGTAGAACAGTCTCTAGCGGGACAGTCTCTAGTAGGACGGTCTCTAGCAGGACAGTCTCTAGCAGGACAGTCTCTAGCAGGACAGTTTCTAGCACGACAGTCTCTGGTAGGACGGTCTCTAGCAGGACAGCCTCTGATCGGACAGTCTCTAGGAGGACAGTCTCTAGCAGGACAGTCTCTGGCAGGAGAGTCTCTGGTAGGACAGTCTTTAGCAGGACAGTCTCTAGCAGGACAGTCTCTAGCAGGACAGTCTCTAGCAGGACAGTCTCTGGTAGGACTGTCTCTGGTAGGTCAGTCTCTAGCAGGACGGTCTATGGTAGGACAGTCTCTGTCAGGACAGTCCCTAGCAGGATAGCCTCTGGCAGGACAGTTTCTGGCAGGACCATCTCTGGTAGGGCAGTCTCTAGCAGGACAGTCTCTAGCAGGACAGTCTCTGGCAGGACAATCGCTGGTAGGACAGTCTCTGGCAGGATAGTCTCTAGCAGGGCAGTCTCTGGCAGGATAGTCTCTGGTAGGACAGTCTCTCGCAGGACAGTCTTTGGCTGGATAGTCTCTAATAGGACAGTCTTTGGCTGGATATTCTCTAGCAGGACAGTCTCTAGCAGGACAGTCTGCAGCAGGATAGTGTTTGGCTGTACAGTCTCTAGCAGGACAGTCTCTAGAAGGTCATTCTCTAGCAGGACATTCTCTAGCAGGACAGTCTCTAGCAGGACAGTCTCTAGCAGGTCAGTCTCTGGCAGGACAGTCTCTAGCAGGACAGTCTCTAGCAGGTCAGTCTCTGGTAGGACAGTCTGTAGCAGGACAGTCTCTAGCAACTCAGTCTCTGGTAGGGCAGTTTCTAGCTGGAAAGTCTCTAGCAGGACAGTGTCTAGCAGGACTGTCTATAGCAGGATGGTCTCTGGTAGGACAGTGAATAGCAGGACAGTCTCTAGCTGGACACTTTCTGGTAGGACAATCTTTGGCTGGACAGTCCCTAGCAGGACAGTCTCTAGCAGGACAGTCCCTAGCAGGACAGTCTCTGGTAGGATAGTCTCTGATAGGACAGTCTCTAGCAGGAGAGTCTCTGGCAGGACAGTCTCCAGTAGGACAGTCTCTGGCAGGACAGTATCAAGCGGGTCAGTCTCTGGTAGGACAGTCTCTGGTAGGAAATTCTCTAGCGGGTCAGTCTCTGGTAGGACAGTCTCTAGCGGGTCAGTCTCTGGTAGGACAGTCTCGAGCGGTTCAGTCTCTGGGAGGACAGTCTCTAGCAGGACAGTCTGTAGCAGGACAGTCTCTAGCAGGACTGTCTCTGGCCGGGGAGTCTCTGGTAGGACATTCTCTGGTAGGACAGTCTCTAGCAGGACAGTCTCTGGCAGGAGACTCTCTTCTAGGACAGTCTCTGGTAGGACAGTCTCTAGCAGGAGAGTCTCTGGTAGCACGGTCTCTAGCAGGACAGTCTCTAGCAGGACAGTCTCTAGCAAGACAGTTTCTAGCAGGACAGTCTCTGGTAGGACGGTCTCTAGCAGGACAGCCTCTGATCCGACAGTCTCTAGCAGTACAGTCTCTAGCAGGACAGTCTCTAGCAGGACAGTCTCTAGCAGGTCAGTCTCTGGTAAGACAGTCTCTAGCAGGACAGTCTCTAGCAGGACAGTCTCTGGCAGGAGAGTCTCTGGTAGGACAGTCTCTGGTAGGACAGTCTCTTGCAGGACAGTCTCTGGTAGGACGGTCTCTAGCAGGACAGTCTCTAGCAGGACAGTCTCTAGCAGGACAGTTTCTAGCAGGACAGTCTCTGGTAGGACGGTCTCTAGCAGGGCAGCCTCTGATCGGACAGTCTCTAGCAGGACAGTCTCTAGCAGGACAGTCTCTGGCAGGAGAGTCTCTGGTAGGACAGTCTCTAGCAGGACAGTATCTAGCAGGGCAGTCTCTGGTAAGACAGTCTCTAGCAGGACAGTCTCTAGCAGGGCAGCATCTGGCAGGACAGTCTCTGGTAAGTCAGTCTCTAGCAGGACAGACTCTGGCTGGACAGTCTCTAGCAGGACAATCTCTAGCAGCTCAGTCTCTTAGGACAGTCTTTGGCTGGACAGTCCCTAGCAGGACAGTTTTTGGCTGGACAGTCTCTCGCAGGACAGTCTTTGGCTGGACATTCTCTAGTAGGACATTCTCTAGCAGGACAGTCTCTGGTAGGACAGTCTCTGGTAGGGCAGTCTCTAGCAGGACAGTCTCTGGTAGGACAGTCTCCAGCAGGACAGTCTCTGGTAGGACAGCCTCTGATAGGACAGTCTCTGGCAGGACAGTCTCTAGCAGGGCAGTCTCTGGCTGGACAATCTCTAGCAAGACAGTCTCTAGCAGGACAGTCTCTGTTAGGACCGTCTCTAGCAGGACAGTCTCTAGCAGGACAGTCTCTGGCAGGACAGTCTCTGGCAGGACAGTCTCTAGCAGGACAGTCTATGGCAGTACTGTCTCCAGCAGGACAGTCTCTGGCTGGACAGTCTCTGGCAGGACAGTCTCTGGCAGGACAGTCTCTGGCTGGACAGTCTCTAGCAGGACAGTCTCCAGCAGGACAGTCTCTAGCAGGACAGTCTCTGGCTGGACAGTCTCTAGCAGGACAGTTTCTGACAGGACAGTCTCTAGCAGGATAGTGTCTGGCTGGACAGTCTCTAGCAGGACAGTCTCTAGCAGGTCATTCTCTAGCAGGACATTCTCTAGCAGGACATTCTCTAGCAGGACAGTCTCTAGCAGGACAGTCTCTATCAGGTCAGTCTCTGGCAGGACAGTCTCTAGCAGGACAGTCTCTAGCAGGTCAGTCTCTGGTAGGACAGTCTCTAGCAGGACAGTCTCTGGCAGGTCAGTCTCTGGTAGGACAGTTTCTAGCAGTACAGTCTCTAGCAGGACAGTTTCTAGCAGGACAGTCTATAGCAGGACGGTCTCTGGTAGGACAGTGAATAGCAGGACAGTCTCTAGCAGGACCCTCTCTGGTAGGACAATCTTTGGCTGGACAGTCCCTAGCAGGAAAGTCTCTAGCAGGACAGTCTCTAGCAGGACAGTCTCTGGTAGGATAGTCTCTGATACGACAGTCTCTAGCGAGAGAATCTCTGGCAGGACAGTCTCTAGTAGGACAGTCTCTGGAAGGACAGTATCAAGCGGGTCAGTCTCTGGTAGGACAGTCTCTGGTAGGACATTCTCTAACGGGTCAGTCTCTGGTAGGACAGTCTCTAGCGAGTCAGTCTCTGGGAGGACAGTCTCTAGCAGGACAGTCTCTAGCAGGACAGTCTCTAGCAGGACAGTCTCTGGCAGGAGAGTCTCTGGTAGGACAGTCTCTGGTAGGACAGACTCTAGCAGGACAGTCTCTGGCAGGGAGTCTCTGGTAGAACAGTCTCTAGCGGGACAGTCTCTAGTAGGATGGTCTCTAGCAGGACAGTCTCTGGCAGGAGAGTCTCTGGTAGGACAGTCTCTAGCAGGACAGTCTCTAGCAGGACAGTGTCTAGCAGGACAGTCTATAGCAGGACGGTCTCTGGTAGGACAGTGAATAGCAGGACAGTCTCTAGCAGGACCCTCTCTGGTAGGACAATCTTTGGCTGGACAGTCCCTAGCAGGAAAGTCTCTAGCAGGACAGTCTCTAGCAGGACAGTCTCTGGTAGGATAGTCTCTGATACGACAGTCTCTAGCGAGAGAATCTCTGGCAGGACAGTCTCTAGTAGGACAGTCTCTGGAAGGACAGTATCAAGCGGGTCAGTCTCTGGTAGGACAGTCTCTGGTAGGACATTCTCTAACGGGTCAGTCTCTGGTAGGACAGTCTCTAGCGAGTCAGTCTCTGGGAGGACAGTCTCTAGCAGGACAGTCTCTAGCAGGACAGTCTCTAGCAGGACAGTCTCTGGCAGGAGAGTCTCTGGTAGGACAGTCTCTGGTAGGACAGACTCTAGCAGGACAGTCTCTGGCAGGGAGTCTCTGGTAGAACAGTCTCTAGCGGGACAGTCTCTAGTAGGATGGTCTCTAGCAGGACAGTCTCTGGCAGGAGAGTCTCTGGTAGGACAGTCTCTAGCAGGACAGTCTCTAGCAGGACAGTGTCTAGCAGGACAGTCTATAGCAGGACGGTCTCTGGTAGGACAGTGAATAGCAGGACAGTCTCTAGCAGGACCCTCTCTGGTAAGACAGTCTCTAGCAGGACAGTCTCTAGCAGGACAGTCTCTATCTGTACAGTCTCTAGCAGGACAGTCTATGGCAGTACTGTCTCCAGCAGGACAGTCTCTGGCTGGACAGTCTCTGGTAAGTCAGTCTCTAGCAGGACAGACTCTGGCTGGACAGTCTCTAGCAGGACAGTCTTTAGCAGGTCAGTCTCTGGTAAGACAGTCTCTAGCAGGACAGTCTCTAGCAGGACAGTCTCTGGCAGGAGAGTCTCTGGTAGGACAGTCTCTGGTAGGACAGTCTCTTGCAGGACAGTCTCTGGTAGGACGGTCTCTAGCAGGACAGTCTCTAGCAGGACAGTCTCTGGCTGGACAGTCTCTAGCAGGACAGACTCTGGCTGGACAGTCTCTAGCAGGACAATCTCTAGCAGCTCTGTCTCTTAGGACAGTCTTTGGCTGGACAGTCCCTAGCAGGACAGTTTTTGGCTGGACAGTCTCTCGCAGGACAGTCTTTGGCTGGACAGTCTCTAGTTGGACATTCTCTAGCAGGACAGTCTCTGGTAGGACAGTCTCTGGTAGGTCAGTCTCTAGCAGGACAGTCTCTGGTAGGACAGTCTCGAGCAGGACAGTCTCTGGTAGGACAGCCTCTGATAGGACAGTCTCTGGCAGGACAGTCTCTAGCAGGGCAGTCTATGTCTGGACAGTTTCTAGCAGGACAGTCTCTAGCAGGACAGTCTCTGTTAGGATGGTCTCTAGCAGGACAGTCTCTGGCAGGACAGTCTCTGGCAGGACAGTCTCTAGCAGGACAGTCTATGGCAGTACTGTCTCCAGCAGGACAGTCTCTGGCTGGACAGTCTCTAGCAGGACAGTCTCTGGCAGGACAGTCTCTGGCAGGACAGTCTCTGGCTGGACAGTCTCTAGCAGGACAGTCTCCAGCAGGACAGTCTCTAGCAGGACAGTCTCTGGCTGGACAGTCTCTAGCAGGACAGTGTCTGGCAGGACAGTCTCTAGCAGGATAGTGTCTGGCTGGACAGTCTCTAGCAGGTCAGTCTCTAGTAGGTCATTCTCTAGCAGGACATTCTCTAGCAGGCAGTCTCTAGCAGGACACTCTCTGGTAGGACAATCTTTGGCTGGACAGTACCTAGCAGGAAAGTCTCTAGCAGGACAGTCTCTAGCAGGACAGTCTCTGGTAGGATAGTCTCTGATAGGACAGTCTCTAGCAGGAGAGTCTCTTTCAGGACAGTCTCTAGCGGGTCAGTCTCTGGTAGGACAGTCTCTGGTAGGACATTCTCTAACGGGTCAGTCTCTGGTAGGACAGTCTCTAGCGGGTCAGTCTCTGGTAGGACAGTCTCGAGCGGGTCAGTCTCTGGGAGGACAGTCTCTAGCAGGACAGTCTGTAGCAGGACAGTCTCTAGCAGGACTGTCTCTGGCCGGGGAGTCTCTGGTAGGACAGTCTCTGGTAGGACACTCTCTAGCAGGACAGTCTCTGGCAGGAGAGTCTCTGGTAGGACAGTCTCTGGTAGGACAGTCTCTAGCAGGACAGTCTCTGGTAGGACGGTCTCTAGCAGGACAGTCTCTAGCAGGACAGTCTCTAGCAGGACAGTTTCTAGCAGGACAGTCTCTGGTAGGAAGGTCTCTAGCAGGACAGCCTCTGATCGGACAGTCTCTAGCAGGACAGTCTCTAGCAGGACAGTCTCTGGCAGGAGAGTCTCTGGTAGTACAGTCTCTATCAGGACAGTCTCTAGCAGGTCAGTATCTGGTAAGACAGTCTCTAGCAGGACAGTCTCTAGCAGGACAGTCTCTATCTGGACAGTCTCTAGCAGGACAGTCTATGGCAGTACTGTCTCCAGCAGGACAGTCTCTGGCTGGACAGTCTCTGATAAGTCAGTCTCTAGCAGGACAGACTCTGGCTGGACAGTCTCTAGCAGGACAGTCTTTAGCAGCTCAGTCTCTTAGGACAGTCTTTGGCTGGACAGTCCCTAGCAGGACAGTTTTTGGCTGGACAGTCTCTCGCAGGACAGTCTTTGGCTGGACAGTCTCTAGTAGGACATTCTCTAGCAGGACAGTCTCTGGTAGGACAGTCCTGGTAGGTCAGTCTCTAGCAGGACAGTCTCTGGTAGGACAGTCTCGAGCAGGACAGTCTCTGGTAGGACAGCCTCTGATAGGACAGTCTCTGGCAGGACAGTCTCTAGCAGGGCAGTCTATGGCTGGACAGTCTCTAGCAGGACAGTCTCTAGCAGGACAGTCTCTGTTAGGACGGTCTCTAGCAGGACAGTCTCTAGCAGGACAGTCTCTGGCAGGACAGTCTCTGGCAGGACAGTCTCTAGCAGGACAGTCTATGGCAGTACTGTCTCCAGCAGGACAGTCTCTGGCTGGACAGTCTCTGGCAGGACAGTCTCTGGCTGGACAGTCTCTAGCAGGACAGTCTCCAGCAGGACAGTCTCTAGAAGGACAGTCTCTGGCTGGACAGTCTCTAGCAGGACAGTGTCTGGCAGGACAGTCTCTAGCAGGACAGTATCTAGCAGGGCAGTCTCTGGTAAGACAGTCTCTAGCAGGACAGTCTCTAGCAGGACAGCATCTGGCAGGACAGTCTCTGGTAAGTCAGTCTCTAGCAGGACAGACTCTGGCTGGACAGTCTCTAGCAGGACAATCTCTAGCAGCTCCGTCTCTTAGGACAGTCTTTGGCTGGACAGTCCCTAGCAGGACAGTTTTTGGCTGGACAGTCTCTCGCAGGACAGTCTTTGGCTGGACAGTCTCTAGTAAGACATTCTCTAGCAGGACAGTCTCTGGTAGGACAGTCTCTGGTAGGGCAGTCTCTAGCAGGACAGTCTCTGGTAGGACAGTCTCCAGCAGGACAGTCTCTGGTAGGACAGCCTCTGATAGGACAGTCTCTGGCAGGACAGTCTCTAGCAGGGCAGTCTCTGGCTGGACAGTCTCTAGCAAGACAGTCTCTAGCAGGACAGTCTCTGTTAGGACGGTCTCTAGCAGGACAGTCTCTAGCAGGACAGTCTCTGGCAGGACAGTCTCTGGCAGGACAGTCTCTAGCAGGACAGTCTATGGCAGTACTGTCTCCAGCAGGACAGTCTCTGGCTGGACAGTCTCTGGCAGGACAGTCTCTGGCAGGACAGTCTCTGGCTGGACAGTCTCTAGCAGGACAGTCTCCAGCAGGACAGTCTCTAGCAGGACAGTCTCTGGCTAGACAGTCTCTAGCAGGACAGTTTCTGACAGGACAGTCTCTAGCAGGATAGTGTCTGGCTGGACAGTCTCTAGCAGGACAGTCTCTAGCAGGTCATTCTCTAGCAGGACATTCTCTAGCAGGACATTCTCTAGCAGGACAGTCTCTAGCAGGACAGTCTCTATCAGGTCAGTCTCTGGCAGGACAGTCTCTAGCAGGACAGTCTCTAGCAGGTCAGTCTCTGGTAGGACAGTCTCTAGCAGGACAGTCTCTGGCAGGTCAGTCTCTGGTAGGACAGTTTCTAGCAGGACAGTCTCTAGCAGGACAGTGTCTAGCAGGACAGTCTATAGCAGGACGGTCTCTGGTAGGACAGTGAATAGCAGGACAGTCTCTAGCAGGACCCTCTCTGGTAGGACAATCTTTGGCTGGACAGTCCCTAGCAGGAAAGTCTCTAGCAGGACAGTCTCTAGCAGGACAGTCTCTGGTAGGATAGTCTCTGATACGACAGTCTCTAGCGAGAGAATCTCTGGCAGGACAGTCTCTAGTAGGACAGTCTCTGGAAGGACAGTATCAAGCGGGTCAGTCTCTGGTAGAACAGTCTCTGGTAGGACATTCTCTAACGGGTCAGTCTCTGGTAGGACAGTCTCTAGCGAGTCAGTCTCTGGGAGGACAGTCTCTAGCAGGACAGTCTCTAGCAGGACAGTCTCTAGCAGGACAGTCTCTGGCAGGAGAGTCTCTAGTAGGACAGTCTCTGGTAGGACAGACTCTAGCAGGACAGTCTCTGGCAGGGAGTCTCTGGTAGAACAGTCTCTAGCGGGACAGTCTCTAGTAGGATGGTCTCTAGCAGGACAGTCTCTAGCAGGACAGTCTCTAGCAGGACAGTTTCTAGCAGGACAGTCTCTGGTATGACGGTCTCTAGCAGGACAGCCTCTGATCGGACAGTCTCTAGGAGGACAGTCTCTAGCAGGACAGTCTCTGGCAGGAGAGTCTCTGGTAGGACAGTCTCTAGCAGGACAGTCTCTAGCAGGTCAGTCTCTGGTAAGACAGTCTCTAGCAGGACAGTCTCTAGCAGGACAGTCTCTAGCAGGACAGTCTCTGGTAGGACTGTCTCTGGTATGTCAGTCTCTAGCAGGACGGTCTATGGTAGGACAGTGTCTGTCAGGACAGTCCCTAGCAGGATAGCCTCTGGCAGGACAGTTTCTGGCAGGACCATCTCTGGTAGGACAGTCTCTAGCAGGACAGAGTCTAGCAGGACAGTCTCTGGCAGGACAGTCGCTGGTAGGACAGTCTCTGGCAGGATAGTCTCTAGCAGGGCAGTCTCTGGCAGGATAGTCTCTGGTAGGACAGTCTCTCGCAGGACAGTCTTTGGCTGGATAGTCTCTAATAGGACAGTCTTTGGCTGGATATTCTCTAGCAGGACAGTCTCTAGCAGGACAGTCTGCAGCAGGATAGTGTTTGGCTGGACAGTCTCTAGCAGGACAGTCTCTAGCAGGTCACTCTCTAGCAGGACATTCTCTAGCAGGACAGTCTCTAGCAGGACAGTCTCTAGCAGGTCAGTCTCTGGCAGGACAGTCTCTAGCAGGACAGTCTCTAGCAGGTCAGTCTCTGGTAGGACAGTCTGTAGCAGGACAGTCTCTAGCAACTCAGTCTCTGGTAGGGCAGTTTCTAGCATGAAAGTCTCTAGCAGGACAGTGTCTAGCAGGACTGTCTATAGCAGGACGGTCTCTGGTAGGACAGTGAATTGCAGGACAGTCTCTAGCTGGACACTTTCTGGTAGGACAATCTTTGGCTGGACAGTCCCTAGCAGGACAGTCTCTAGCAGGACAGTCCCTAGCAGGACAGTCTCTGGTAGGATAGTCTCTGATAGGACAGTCTCTAGCAGGAGAGTCTCTGGCAGGACAGTCTCTGGTAGGACGGTCTCTAGCAGGACAGTCTCTAGCAGGACAGTTTCTAGCAGGACAGTCTCTGGTAGGACGGTCTCTAGCAGGGCAGCCTCTGATCGGACAGTCTCTAGCAGGACAGTCTCTAGCAGGACAGTCTCTGGCAGGAGAGTCTCTGGTAGGACAGTCTCTAGCAGGACAGTATCTAGCATGTCAGTCTCTGGTAAGACAGTCTTTAGCAGGACAGTCTCTAGCAGGACAGCATCTGGCAGGACAGTCTCTGGTAAGTCAGTCTCTAGCAGGACAGACTCTGGCTGGACAGTCTCTAGCAGGACAATCTCTAGCAGCTCAGTCTCTTAGGACAGTCTTTGGCTGGACAGTCCCTAGCAGGACAGTTTTTGGCTGGACAGTCTCTCGCAGGACAGTCTTTGGCTGGACAGTCTCTAGTAGGACATTCTCTAGCAGGACAGTCTCTGGTAGGACAGTCTCTGGTGGGGCAGTCTCTAGCAGGACTGTCTCTGGTAGGACAGTCTCCAGCAGGACAGTCTCTGGTAGGACAGCCTCTGATAGGACAGTCTCTGGCAGGACAGTCTCTAGCAGGGCAGTCTCTGGCTGGACAGTCTCTAGCAGGACAGTCTCTAGCAGGACAGTCTCTGTTAGGACGGTCTCTAGCAGGACAGTCTCTAGCAGGACAGTCTCTGGCAGGACAGTCTCTGGCAGGACAGTCTCTAGCAGGACAGTCTATGGCAGTACTGTCTCCAGCAGGACAGTCTCTGGCTGGACAGTCTCTGGCAGGACAGTCTCTGGCAGGACAGTCTCTGTCTGGACAGTCTCTAGCAGGACAGTCTCCAGCAGGACAGTCTCTAGCAGGACAGTCTCTGGCTGGACAGTCTCTAGCAGGACAGTGTCTGACAGGACAGTCTCTAGCAGGATAGTGTCTGGCTGGACAGTCTCTAGCAGGACAGTCTCTAGCAGGTCATTCTCTAGCAGGACATTCTCTAGCAGGACAGTCTCTAGCAGGACAGTCTCTATCAGGTCAGTCTCTGGCAGGACAGTCTCTAGCAGGACAGTCTCTAGCAGGTCAGTCTCTGGTAGGACAGTCTCTAGCAGGACAGTCTCTGGCACGTCAGTCTCTGGTAGGACAGTTTCTAGCAGGACAGTCTCTAGCAGGACAGTGTCTAGCAGGACAGTCTCTAGCAGGACCCTCTCTGGTAGGACAATCTTTGGCTGGACAGTCCCTAGCAGGAAAGTCTCTAGCAGGACAGTCTCTAGCAGGACAGTCTCTGGTAGGATAGTCTTTGATACGACAGTCTCTAGCGAGAGAGTCTCTGGCAGGACAGTCTCTAGTAGGACAGTCTCTGGAAGGACAGTATCAAGCGGGTAAGTCTCTGGTAGGACAGTCTCTGGTAGGACATTCTCTAACGGATCAGTCTCTGGTAGGACAGTCTCTAGCGGGTCAGTCTCTGGTAGGACAGTCTCGAGCGGGTCAGTATCTGGGAGGACAGTCTCTAACAGGACAGTCTCTAGAAGGACAGTCTCTAGCAGGACAGTCTCTGGCAGGAGAGTCTCTGGTAGGACAGTCTCTGGTAGGACAGACTCTAGCAGGACAGTCTCTGGCAGGGAGTCTCTGGTAGAACAGTCTCTAGCAGGACAGTCTCTGGTAGGACGGTCTCTAGCAGGACAGTCTCTAGCAGGACAGTCTCTAGCAGGACAGTTTCTAGCAGGACAGTCTCTGGTAGGACGGTCTCTAGCAGGACAGCCTCTGATCGGACAGTCTCTAGCAGGTCAGTCTCTAGCAGGACAGTCTCTGGTAAGACAGTCTCTGGCAGGAGAGTCTCTGGTTGGACAGTCTCTAGCAGGACAGTCTCTAGCAGGTCAGTCTCTGGTAAGACAGTCTCTAGCAGGACAGTCTCTAGCAGGACAGTCTCTAGCAGGACAGTCACTGGCAGGACAGTCTCTGATAGGTCAGTCTCTTGCAGGATAGTCTCTAGCAGGACAGTCTCTTAGGACAGTATTTGGCTGGACAGTCCCTAGCAGAACAGTTTTTGGCTGGACAGTCTCTCGCAGGACAGTCTTTGGCTGGACAGTCTCTAGTAGGACATTCTCTAGCAGGACAGTCTCTGGTAGGACAGTCTCTGGTAGGTCAGTCTCTAGCAGGACAGTCTCTGGTAGGACAGTCTCGAGCAGGACAGTCTCTGGTAGGTCAGCCTCTGATAGGACAGTCTCTGGCAGGACAGTCTCTAGCAGGGCAGTCTCTGGCTGGACAGTCTCTAGCAGGACAGTCTCTAGCAGGACAGTCTCTGTTAGGACGGTCTCTAGCAGGACAGTCTCTAGCAGGACAGTCTCTAGCAGGACAGTCTATGGCAGTACTGTCTCCAGCAGGACAGTCTCTGGCTGGACAGTCTCTAGCAGGACAGTCTCTGGCAGGACAGTCTCTGGCAGGATAGTCTCTGGCTGGACAGTCTCTAGCAGGACAGTCTCCAGCAGGACAGTCTTTAGCAGGACAGTCTCTTTTTGGACAGTCTCTAGCAGGACAGTGTCTGGCAGGACATTCTCTAGCAGGACAGTCTCTAGCAGGACAGTCTCTATCATGTCAGTCTCTGGCCGGACAGTCTCTAGCAGGACAGTCTCTAGCAGGTCAGTCTCTGGTAGGACAGTCTCTAGCAGGACAGTCTCTGGCAGGTCAGTCTCTGGTAGGACAGTTTCTAGCAGGACAGTCTCTAGCAGGACAGTCTCTGGTAGGCTAGTCTCTGATACGACAGTCTCTAGCAGGAGAGTCTCTGGCAGGTCAGTCTCTAGTAGGACAGTCTCTGGAAGGACAGTATCAAGCGGGTCAGTCTCTGGTAGGACAGTCTCTGGTAGGACATTCTCTAACGGGTCAGTCGCTGGTAGGACAGTCTCTAGCGGGTCAGTCTCTGGTAGGACAGTCTCTAGCAGGACAGTCTCTAGCAGGACAGTCTCTAGCAGGACAGTCTCTGGCAGGAGAGTCTCTGGTTGGACAGTCTCTGGTAGGACAGACTCTAGCAGGACCGTCTCTGGCAGGGAGTCTCTGGTAGAACAGTCTCTAGCAGGACAGTCTCTGGTAGGACGGTCTCTAGCAGGACAGTCTCTAGCAGGACAGTCTCTAGCAGGACAGTTTCTAGCAGGACAGTCTCTGGTAGGACGGTCGCTAGCAGGACAGCCTCTGATCGGACAGTCTCTAGCAGGACAGTCTCTAGCAGGACAGTCTCTGGCAGGAGAGTCTCTGGTAGGACAGTCTCTAGCAGGACAGTCTCTAACATGTCAGTCTCTGGTAAGACAGTCTCTAGCAGGACAGTCTCTAGCAGGACAGTCTCTAGCAGGACAGTCTCTGGCAGGACACTCTCTGGTAGGTCAGTCTCTTGCAGGACAGTCCCTAGCAGGACAGCTTTTGGCTGGACAGTCTCTCGCAGGACAGTCTTTGGCTGGGCAGTCACTAGTAGGACATTCTCTAGCAGCACAGTCTCTGGTAGGACAGTCTCTGGCAGGACACTCTCTGGTAGGTCAGTCTCTTGCAGGACAGTCCCTAGCAGGACAGTTTTTGGCTGGACAGTCTCTCGCAGGACAGTCTTTGGCTGGGCAGTCACTAGTAGGACATTCTCTAGCAGCACAGTCTCTGGTAGGACAGTCTCTAGCAGGACAGTCTCTGGTAGGACAGTCTCTGGCAGGACAGTCTCTGGTAGGACTGTCTCTGGTAGGTCAGTCTCTAGCAGGACGGTCTCTGGTAGGACAGTCTCTGTCAGGACAGTCTCTAGCAGGATAGCCTCTGGCAGGACAATTTCTGGCAGGACCATCTCTGGTAGGACAGTCTCTAGCAGGACAGTGTATAGCAGGACAGTCTCTGGCAGGACAGTCGCTGGTAGGACAGTCTCTGGCAGGATAGTCTCTAGCAGGGCAGTCTCTGGCAGGATAGTCTCTGGTAGGACAGTCTCTCGCAGGACAGTCTTTGGCAGGATAGTCTCTAATAGGACAGTCTTTGGCTGGACATTCTCTAGCAGAACAGTCTCTAGCAGGACAGTCTCTGGCAGGTCAGTCTCTGGTAGGACAGTTTCTAGCAGGACAGTCTCTAGCAGGACAGTGTCTAGCAGGACAGTCTATAGCAGGACGGTCCCTGGTAGGACAGTGAATGGCAGGTCAGTCTCTAGCATGACACTCTCTGGTAGGACAATCTTTGGCTGGACAGTACCTAGCAGGAAAGTCTCTAGCAGGACAGTCTTTAGCAGGACAGTCTCTGGTAGGATAGTCTCTGATAGGACAGTCTCTAGCAGGAGAGTCTCTTTCAGGACAGTCTCTAGCGGGTCAGTCTCTGGTAGGACAGTCTCTGGTAGGACATTCTCTAACGGGTCAGTCTCTGGTAGGACAGTCTCTAGCGGGTAGGTCTCTGGTAGGACAGTCTCGAGCGGGTCAGTCTCTGGGAGGACAGTCTCTAGCTGGACAGTCTCTAGCAGGACAGTCTCTAGCAGGACAGTCTCTGGCAGGAGAGTCTCTGGTAGGACAGTCTCTGGTAGGACAGACTCTAGCAGGACAGTCTCTGGCAGGGAGTCTCTGGTAGCACAGTCTCTAGCGGGACAGTCTCTAGTAGGATGGTCTCTAGCAGGACAGTGTCTAGCAGGACAGTCTCTAGCAGGACAGTTTCTAGCAGGACAGTCTCTGGTAGGACGGTCTCTAGCAGGACAGCCTCTGATCGGACAGTCTCTAGCAGGTCAGTCTCTAGCAGGACAGTCTCTGGCAGGAGAGTCTCTGGTTGGACAGTCTCTAGCAGGACAGTCTCTAGCAGGTCAGTCTCTGGTAAGACAGTCTCTAGCAGGACAGTCTCTAGCAGGACAGTCTCTAGCAGGACAGTCACTGGCAGGACAGTCTCTGGTAGGTCAGTCTCTTGCAGGATAGTCTCTAGCAGGACAGTCTCTTAGGACAGTATTTGGCTGGACAGTCCCTAGCAGAACAGTTTTTGGCTGGACAGTCTCTCGCAGGACAGTCTTTGGCTGGACAGTCTCTAGTAGGACATTCTCTAGCAGGACAGTCTCTGGTAGGACAGTCTCTGGTAGGTCAGTCTCTAGCAGGACAGTCTCTGGTAGGACAGTCTCGAGCAGGACAGTCTCTGGTAGGTCAGCCTCTGATAGGACAGTCTCTGGCAGGACAGTCTCTAGCAGGGCAGTCTCTGGCTGGACAGTCTCTAGCAGGACAGTCTCTAGCAGGACAGTCTCTGTTAGGACGGTCTCTAGCAGGACAGTCTCTAGCAGGACAGTCTCTAGCAGGACAGTCTATGGCAGTACTGTCTCTAGCAGGACAGTCTCTGGCTGGACAGTCTCTAGCAGGACAGTCTCTGGCAGGACAGTCTCTGGCAGGATAGTCTCTGGCTGGACAGTCTCTAGCAGGACAGTCTCCAGCAGGACAGTCTTTAGCAGGACAGTCTCTTTTTGGACAGTCTCTAGCAGGACAGTGTCTGGCAGGACAGTCTCTAGCAGGATAGTGTCTGGCTGGACAGTCTCTAGCAGGACAGTCTCTAGCAGGTCATTATCTAGCAGGACATTCTCTAGCAGGACAGTCTCTAGCAGGACAGTCTCTATCATGTCAGTCTCTGGCCGGACAGTCTCTAGCAGGACAGTCTCTAGCAGGTCAGTCTCTGGTAGGACAGTCTCTAGCAGGACAGTCTCAGGCAGGTCAGTCTCTGGTAGGACAGTTTCTAGCAGGACAGTCTCTAGCAGGACAGTGTCTAGCAGGACAGTGTATAGCAGGACGGTCTCTGGTAGGACAGTGAATAGCAGGACAGTCTCTAGCAGGACACTCTCTGGTAGGACAATCTTTGGCTGGACAGTCCCTAGCAGGAAAGTCTCTAGCAGGACAGTCTCTAGCAGGACAGTCTCTGGTAGGATAGTCTCTGATACGACAGTCTCTAGCAGGAGAGTCTCTGGCAGGACAGTCTCTAGTAGGACAGTCTCTGGAAGGACAGTATCAAGCGGGTCAGTCTCTGGTAGGACAGTCTCTGGTAGGGCATTCTCTAACGGGTCAGTCGCTGGTAGGACAGTCTCTAGCTGGTCAGTCTCTGGTAGGACAGTCTCTAGCAGGACAGTCTCTAGCAGGACAGTCTCTAGCAGGACAGTCTCTGGCAGGAGAGTCTCTGGTTGGACAGTCTCTGGTAGGACAGACTCTAGCAGGACCGTCTCTGGCAGGGGGTCTCTGGTAGAACAGTCTCTAGCAGGACAGTCTCTGGTAGGACGGTCTCTAGCAGGACAGTCTCTAGCAGGACAGTCTCTAGCAGGACAGTTTCTAGCAGGGCAGTCTCTGGTAGGACGGTCGCTAGCAGGACAGCCTCTGATCGGACAGTCTCTAGCAGGACAGTCTCTAGCAGGACAGTCTCTGGCAGGAGAGTCTCTGGTAGGACAGTCTCTAGCAGGACAGTCTCTAACATGTCAGTCTCTGGTAAGACAGTCTCTAGCAGGACAGTCTCTAGCAGGACAGTCTCTAGCAGGACAGTCTCTGGCAGGACACTCTCTGGTAGGTCAGTCTCTTGCAGGACAGTCCCTAGCAGGACAGTTTTTGGCTGGACAGTCTCTCGCAGGACAGTCTTTGGCTGGGCAGTCACTAGTAGGACATTCTCTAGCAGCACAGTCTCTGGTAGGACAGTCTCTAGCAGGACAGTCTCTGGTAGGACAGTCTCTGGCAGGACAGTCTCTGGTAGGACTGTCTCTGGTAGGTCAGTCTCTGGCAGGACGGTCTCTGGTAGGACAGTCTCTGTCAGGACAGTCTCTAGCAGGATAGCCTCTGGCAGGACAATTTCTGGCAGGACCATCTCTGGTAGGACAGTCTCTAGCAGGACAGTGTATAGCAGGACAGTCTCTGACAGGACAGTCTCTAGCAGGGCAGACTCTGGCAGGATAGTCTCTGGTAGGACAGTCTCTCGCAGGACAGTCTTTGGCTGGATAGTCTCTAATAGGACAGTCTTTGGCTGGACATTCTCTAGCAGAACAGTCTCTAGCAGGACAGTCTCTAGCAGCTCAGTCTCTGGTAGGACAGTTTCTAGCAGGAAAGTCTCTAGCAGGACAGTGTCTAGCAGGACAGTCTATAGCAGGACGGTCTCTGGTAGGACAGTGAATAGCAGGACAGTCTCTAGCAGGACACTCTCTGGTAGGACAATCTTTGGCTGGACAGTCCCTTGCAGCAAAGTCTCTAGCAGGAGAGTCTCTAGCAGGACAGTCTCTGGTAGGATAGTCTCTGATACGCCAGTCTCTAGCAGGAGAGTCTCTGGCAGGACAGTCTCTAGTAGGACAGTCTCTAGCAGCTCAGTCTCTTATGACAGTCTTTGGCTGGACAGTCCCTAGCAGGACAGTTTTTGGCTGGACAGTCTCTCGCAGGACAGTCTTTGGCTGGACAGTCTCTAGTAGGACATTCTCTAGCAGGACAGTCTCTGGTAGGACAGTCCTGGTAGGTCAGTCTCTAGCAGGACAGTCTCTGGTAGGACAGTCTCGAGCAGGACAGTCTCTGGTAGGACTGTCTCTGGCAGGACAGTCTCTAGCAGGGCAGTCTCTGGCTGGACAGTCTCTAGCAGGACAGTCTCTGTTAGGACGGTCTCTAGCAGGACAGTCTCTAGCAGGACAGTCTCTGGCAGGACAGTCTCTGGCAGGACAGTCTCTAGCAGGACAGTCTATGGCAGTACTGTCTCCAGCAGGACAGTCTCTGGCTGGACAGTCTCTAGCAGGACAGTCTCTGGCAGGACAGTCTCTGGCAGGACAGTCTCTGGCTGGACAGTCTCTAGCAGGACAGTCTCCAGCAGGACAGTCTCTAGCAGGACAGTCTCTGGCTGGACAGTCTCTAGCAGGACAGTGTCTGGCAGGACAGCCTCTAGCAGGATAGTGTCTGGCTGGACAGTCTCTAGCAGGACAGTCTCTAGCAGGTCATTCTCTAGCAGGACATTGTCTAGCAGGACAGTCTCTAGGAGGACAGTCTCTATCAGGTCAGTCTCTGGCAGGACAGTCTCTAGCAGGACAGTCTCTAGGAGGTCAGTTTCTGGTAGGACAGTCTCTAGCAGGACAGTCTCTGGCAGGTCAGTCTCTGGTAGGACAGTTTCTAGCAGGACAGTCTCTAGCAGGACAGTGTCTAGCAGGACAGTCTATAGCAGGACTGTCTCTGGTAGGACAGTGAATAGCAGGACAGTCTCTAGCAGGACACTCTCTGGTAGGACACTCTTTGGCTGGACAGTCCCTAGCAGGACAGTCTCTGGCAGGACAGTCTCTAGCAGGACAGTCTCTGGTAGGATAGTCTCTGATAGGACAATCTCTAGCAGGAGAGTTTCTGGCAGGACATTCTCTAGTAGGACAGTCTCTGGCAGGACTGTTTCAAGCGGGTCAGTCTCTGGTAGGACATACTCTAGCAGGACAGTCTCTGGCAGGGAGTCTCTGGTAGAACAGTCTGTATAGCAGGACAGTCTCTGGTAGGACGGTCTGTAGCAGGACAGTCTCCAGCAGGACAGTCTCTAGCAGGACAGTTTCTAGCAGGACAGTCTCTGGTCGGACGGTCTCTAGCAGGACAGCCTCTGATCGGAAAGTCTCCAGCAGGACAGTCTCTAGCAGGACAGTCTATGGCAGGAGAGTCTCTGGTAGGACAGTCTATAGAAGGACAGTCTCTAGCAGGACAGTCTCTAGCAGGACAGTCTCTGGCAGGACAGTCTCTGGTAGGTCAGTCTCTTGCAGGACAGTCTCTAGCAGGACAGTCTCTTAGGACAGTCTTTGGCTGGACAGTCCCTAGCAGGACAGTTTTTGGCTGGACAGTCTCTCGCAGGACAGTCTTTGGCTGGGCAGTCTCTAGTAGGACATTCTCTAGCAGGACAGTCTCTGGTAGGACTGTCTCTAGCAGGACAGTCTCTGGTTAGACAGTCTCTAGCAGGACAGTCTCTGGTAGGACTGTCTCTGGTAGGTCAGTCTCTAGCAGGACGGTCTCTGGTAGGACAGTCGCTGTCAGGACAGTCTCTAGCAGGACAGCCTCTGGCAGGACAGTTTCTGGCAGGACCATCTCTGGTAGGACAGTCTCTAGCAGGAGAGTTTCTGGCAGGACATTCTCTAGTAGGACAGTCTCTGGCAGGACAGTTTCAAGCGGGTCAGTCTCTGGTAGGACATACTCTAGCACGACAGTCTCTGGCAGGGAGTCCCTGGTAAAACAGTCTCTATAGCAGGACAGTCTCTGGTAGGACGGTCTGTAGCAGGACAGTCTCCAGCAGGACATTCTCTAGCAGGACAGTTTCTAGCAGGACAGTCTCTGGTAGGAGGGTCTCTAGCAGGACAGCCTCTGATCGGAAAGTCTCTAGCAGAACAGTCTCTAGCAGGACAGTCTGTGGCAGGAGAGTCTCTGGTAGTACAGTCTCTAGCAGGACAGTCTCTAGCAGGTCAGTCTCTGGTAAGACAGTCTCTAGCAGGAGAGTCTCTAGCAGGACAGTCTCTCGCAGGACAGTCTCTGGCAGGACAGTCTCTGGTAGGTCAGTCTCTTGCAGGACAGTCTCTAGCAGGACAGTCTCTTAGGACAGTCTTTGGCTGGACAGTCCCTAGCAGGACAGTTTTTGGCTGGACAGTCTCTCGCAGGACAGTCTTTGGCTGGGCAGTCTCTAGTAAGACATTCTCTAGCAGGACAGTCTCTGGTAGGACTGTCTCTAGCAGGACAGTCTCTGGTTAGACAGTCTCTAGCAGGACAGCCTCTGGCAGGACAGTTTCTGGCAGGACCATCTCTGGTAGGACAGTCTCTAGCAGGACAGTCTCTAGCAGGACAGTCTCTGGCAGGACAGTCGCTGGTAGGACAGTCTCTGGCAGGATAGTCTCTAGCAGGGCAGTCTCTGGCAGGATAGTCTCTGGTAGGACAGTCTCTCGCAGGACATTCTTTGGCTGGATAGTCTCTAATAGGACATTCTTTGGCTGGACATTCTCTAGCAGGACAGTCTCTAGCAGGACAGTCTCTGGCTGGGCAGTCTCTAGCAGGACCGCCTCTGGCAGGACAGTCTCTAGAAGGATAGTGTCTGGCTGGACAGTCTCTAGCAGGACAGTCTCTAGCCGGTCAGTCTCTGGCAGGACAGTCTCTAGCAGGACAGTCTCTAGCAGGTCAGTCTCTGGCAGGACAGTCTCTAGCAGGACAGTCTCTAGCAGCTCAGTCTCTGGTAGGACAGTTTCTAGCAGGAAAGTCTCTAGCAGGACAGAGTCTAGCAGGACAGTCTATAGCAGGACGGTCTCTGGTAGGACAGTGAATAGCAGGACAGTCTCTAGCAGGACACTCTCTGGTAGGACAATCTTTGGCTGGACAGTCCCTTGCAGGAAAGTCTCTAGCAGGACAGTCTCTAGCAGGACAGTCTCTGGTAGGATAGTCTCTGATACGACAGTCTCTAGCAGGAGAGTCTCTGGCAGGACAGTCTCTAGTAGGACAGTCTCTGACAGGACAGTATCAAGCGGGTCAGTCTCTGGTAGGACAGTCTCTGGTAGGACATTCTCTGGCAGGGAGTCTCTGGTAGAACAGTCTCTAGCAGGACAATCTCTGGTAGGACGGTCTGTAGCAGGACAGTCTCTGGTAGGACAGTCTCTAGCGGGTCAGTCTCTGGTAGGACAGTCTCGAGCGGGTCAGTCTCTGGGAGGACAGTCTCTAGTAGGACAGTCTGTAGCAGGACAGTCTCAAGCAGGATTGTCTCTGGCCGGGGAGTCTCTGGTAGGACAGTCTCTGGTAGGACAGTCTCTAGCGGGACAGTCTCTTGCAGGAGAGTCTCTGGTAGGACAGTCTCTGGTAGGACAGTCTCTAGCAGGACAGTCTCTGGTAGGACGGTCTCTAGCAGGACAGTCTCTAGCAGGACAGTCTCTAGCAGGACAGTTTCCAGCAGGACAGTCTCTGGTAGGACGGTCTCTAGCAGGACAGCCTCTGATCGGACAGTCTCTAGCAGGACAGTCTCTAGCAGGACAGTCTCTGGCAGGAGAGACTCTGGTAGGACAGTCTCTAGCAGGACAGTCTCTAGCAGGTCAGTCTCTGGTAAGACAGTCTCTAGCAGGACAGTCTCTAGCAGGACAGTCTCTAGCAGGACAGTCTCTGGCAGGACAGTCTCTGGTAAGTCAGCCTCTAGCAGGACAGACTCTGGCTGGACAGTCTCTAGCAGGACCGTCTTTAGCACCTCAGTCTCTTAGGACAGTCTTTGCCTGGACAGTCCCTAGCAGGACAGTTTTTGGCTGGACAGTCTCTAGCAGGACAGTCTCTGGCAGAACAGTCTCTGGCAGGACAGTCTCTGGCTGGACAGTCTCTAGCAGGACAGTCTCCAGCAGGATAGTCTGTAGCAGGACAGTCTATGGTAGTACTGTCTCCAGCAGGACAGTCTCTGGCTGGACAGTCTCTAGCAGGACAGTCTCTGGCAGGACAGTCTCTGGCAGGACAGTCTCTGGCTGGACAGTCTCTAGCAGGACAGTCTCCAGCAGGACAGTCTCTAGCAGGACAGTCTGTGGCTGGACAGTCTCTAGCAGGTCAGTGTCTGGCAGGACATTCTCTAGCAGGACAGTCTCTGGTAGGACAGTCCTGGTAGGTCAGTCTCTAGCAGGACAGTCTCTGGTAGGACAGTCTCGAGCAGGACAGTCTCTGGTAGGACTGTCTCTGGCAGGACAGTCTCTAGCAGGGCAGTCTCTGGCTGGACAGTCTCTAGCAGGACAGTCTCTGTTAGGACGGTCTCTAGCAGGACAGTCTCTAGCAGGACAGTCTCTGGCAGGACAGTCTCTGGCAGGACAGTCTCTAGCAGGACAGTCTATGGCAGTACTGTCTCCAGCAGGACAGTCTCTGGCTGGACAGTCTCTAGCAGGACAGTCTCTGGCAGGACCGTCTCTGGCAGGACAGTCTCTGGCTGGACAGTCTCTAGCAGGACAGTCTCCAGCAGGACAGTCTCTAGCAGGACAGTCTCTGGCTGGACAGTCTCTAGCAGGACAGTGTCTGGCAGGACAGCCTCTAGCAGGATAGTGTCTGGCTGGACAGTCTCTAGCAGGACAGTCTCTAGCAGGTCATTCTCTAGCAGGACATTGTCTAGCAGGACAGTCTCTAGGAGGACAGTCTCTATCAGGTCAGTCTCTGGCAGGACAGTCTCTAGCAGGACAGTCTCTAGGAGGTCAGTTTCTGGTAGGACAGTCTCTAGCAGGACAGTCTCTGGCAGGTCAGTCTCTGGTAGGACAGTTTCTAGCAGGACAGTCTCTAGCAGGACAGTGTCTAGCAGGACAGTCTATAGCAGGACGGTCTCTGGTAGGACAGTGAATAGCAGGACAGTCTCTAGCAGGACACTCTCTGGTAGGACAATCTTTGGCTGGACAGTCCCTAGCAGGACAGTCTCTGGCAGGACAGTCTCTAGCAGGACAGTCTCTGGTAGGATAGTCTCTGATAGGACAATCTCTAGCAGGAGAGTTTCTGGCAGGACATTCTCTAGTAGGACAGTCTCTGGCAGGACTGTTTCAAGCGGGTCAGTCTCTGGTAGGACATACTCTAGCAGGACAGTCTCTGGCAGGGAGTCTCTGGTAGAACAGTCTGTATAGCAGGACAGTCTCTGGTAGGACGGTCTGTAGCAGGACAGTCTCCAGCAGGACAGTCTCTAGCAGGACAGTTTCTAGCAGGACAGTCTCTGGTCGGACGGTCTCTAGCAGGACAGCCTCTGATCGGAAAGTCTCCAGCAGGACAGTCTCTAGCAGGACAGTCTATGGCAGGAGAGTCTCTGGTAGGACAGTCTATAGAAGGACAGTCTCTAGCAGGACAGTCTCTAGCAGGACAGTCTCTGGCAGGACAGTCTCTGGTAGGTCAGTCTCTTGCAGGACAGTCTCTAGCAGGACAGTCTCTTAGGACAGTCTTTGGCTGGACAGTCCCTAGCAGGACAGTTTTTGGCTGGACAGTCTCTCGCAGGACAGTCTTTGGCTGGGCAGTCTCTAGTAGGACATTCTCTAGCAGGACAGTCTCTGGTAGGACTGTCTCTAGCAGGACAGTCTCTGGTTAGGCAGTCTCTAGCAGGACAGTCTCTGGTAGGACTGTCTCTGGTAGGTCAGTCTCTAGCAGGACGGTCTCTGGTAGGACAGTCGCTGTCAGGACAGTCTCTAGCAGGACAGCCTCTGGCAGGACAGTTTCTGGCAGGACCATCTCTGGTAGGACAGTCTCTAGCAGGAGAGTTTCTGGCAGGACATTCTCTAGTAGGACAGTCTCTGGCAGGACAGTTTCAAGCGGGTCAGTCTCTGGTAGGACATACTCTAGCACGACAGTCTCTGGCAGGGAGTCCCTGGTAAAACAGTCTCTATAGCAGGACAGTCTCTGGTAGGACGGTCTGTAGCAGGACAGTCTCCAGCAGGACATT